>NC_081797.1:1005000-1035000 GCF_963082965.1 Carassius carassius
TGATGCATAACTGAATCTGATGTCATAACTGAACTATTCCCCGCAGCTGCTGATGAACTGTAAATCCACACACATCTGATGCTTTTCCTTCTCATCTGGGATCCAGACGGATGAATGACGTAAAACTAACCCAGGACTGTATTATCAACACACTCCAAAAATATTAAGGGTTAAAGTTGAGATTTATGCATTTAAATGATCAAGTTTCCACCTACTTGTATTACATGGTTTTAACACAGACACAAACTAATACATTTAATGTGATGCATGTTTATCAGTCATACAGAACGAGATTCTGATAAAAACATCAGAATAATCCACAGCACTCCAGTCTTGGACTCTCATTCTGACGGCACCCATTCACTTCCATTGGTGAGACACTGAGGCAGTGCTACATTTGTCCAAATCTGATGAAGAAACAAACTCATCCTGATCTTGGACACATCTAAGCAGATTCGCCTCTTTCAGCGGTTCAGTCAAAGTAATCAGAACTAGCGGTAAACTCACTGAAGAGATGTGAACAGTCCTGCAAACCGAGAACCGTCCTAAACGCTTCCAGATCCGTCGCTCATTACGAACGCTCTCTGCCAGGAGCGACTGCTGTCAAACGATCAATCACATCCAAAATAAATGTTTTTGTTTACATTATATATCTATATATATATATGTGTGTGTGTGTGTGTGTGTACAGTACTGTGTATTTTTATTATGTATAAAGACACACATACAGCCTACATTTAGAAAATATATACATGTATACATTTATATTCATATATGTAAACAAAAACTTTTATTTTGGATGCAATTAATTGTGATTAATCATTTGACAGAACTAATAAATATATATATAGTATAGACTGACAGACAGACAATATATGCAATTTAGATTTGATATAAATATAGATTTTCTTTATGCTACAAAGAGTAATCAAAATTAATGTCATTTTGACATTGATGAATAAATTACATATTACATTTTTTTCTGTTTTTTTTCCATTTTTGTAATTTTAGATTCAAACTTTTGTTGTGCTTTGTGCTTATTATTATTATTATTATTATTAATTGAGTCTATATAGTTTTATAAATTTTCTATTTCACTTGTAGTTTAGAAATATTTTATTCTATTTTAAGCAACTTTTATTTTTGTATACTTCACAGCTTTTAGTTGTAGTTTATGATAATAACGGAGTGTAATCAATGCTGACTGGAAACTTTTCTGACACTCAACAAAAAACCTGTGTGAAATCAGAGAGGTTTCTCCATATGGATCAGATTATAATCACTTCATGATGTTCGAAGCGCTCCGTCATGTTATAATCACAAATCAGCACTAGCTTCTAATCAAACCACAACATCAGACAGATTCAGGGCCATGTCCTGCTTTAATTACGGCCTAATTGCCATAAATTAAAGATGAACTGCATAAGAACATGAATACGTTTCTGTACGAACTCTCCCCAGTCAGTTCAACACTAAAACACATGGGTTTAAATTAGTCTTCAGGAGGATAAAACAGACTTCATTAGGCTTTTGGCTGAAGCTCATGATGGTTTAAATCTGTTTTTACTGGAAAAATTAAATTGAGTTGATTATAAGTTGGCAACGCTGGATCCTCATCAAGATGCAACAAAAACCAGAAGCACTTTCTAGAAAGTGTTTCTACTCAAAATCTCTGATAATATAGACAGTTTATTGATTATCACACGTGAAACTGGTTGGCTTTCTCTTAGCTGCTATCATTCTTCTCATTTCACATCTTTACTAAATAAATGTAGACACAATGCATTTATTTCATGAGGTAAGTTATCATGTTTTAACAGTACCAATAAACTACATCATAATACTGTAATCAATCACCAATGTAAAGAGAATACATAACATTACTGCTACTTATAAACACATAAATACAGCTAGTTTTGCGATTAAATTTAACAAAAAGTGATTCACACTTAACCATAATAAAACATTAAAACATCAAGACGCCATACATCTCTAGTCACATGACTTCCTGCGGAGACTAATGTTTTCAGAGCGAGGGGATTCTGGGTAAATTCAGAGAACGGCTGCATCATTAGAGAGCGCTGACATGATGATTTATGAGGGATAAGCCGAAAACAAACCCAAATGATGGCATAATCATTGCAACCCCCATCTCAGAGAGAATATTAGCAATAATCATAAAACTGAAACAGGTGTTTAAGAGTGTTTAGTGTAGATCACAGCCAGTGCTGGAAATGAGCTTATAAACTGAAAATAAAACCACTAAAACAACAACAAATGTTAAAATATAATATAAAACTGAAATAAAGTAGAATAAATAAAATAAAATAAAATAAAAACTTTTCATTTCAGCTAATATATGTTTGATATATATAATATATAATAATAACTAAAATATAACTAAAACTAAAATTAAATGTAGAATAATATATAAAGCAAAAACTACTAAAATTTACAAAAACACACAACAAATTTGCTAAAACTTTAACTAGAATTTAACTGAAAAAGGAAAACTGAATATATATATATAAAAAACTATAATAGTATCTCAACAATACTACAATAACAATAGTCATGTATTTGTTTGTTATTTAACACCACATCAGCAGCAAAAACTATTTCTGTGGCAAACTTAGAGATCTAAAAACATATTACTAAATACTATATTACTTATAAATTGTTTTATCTAAAAAAAATTATTCTATAGATATTTTATTACTAATGCAATATTGTTGCATTATTACATCTCACATTTTATTAATGGTTAAATTTTATAACAACTAAAGTTGTATTTCTAAATGATTTTAATACTAAATATTTGATAACTTTTAAGTTATTTTATTTTCTTAATCCTTATTCTCTTAAAAATGTCATGCATTAACAATAGTTTCTTACAAAAACATAAAACAGCAATTATATCATTATATCTAGCAATTATATAAGCTCTTTAAGTTTGATATTTGATTGAATGAAAAAATAAAAATAAGAAAGTTAGAGAACAAAAACTGAAAAATGACTAAATTGTATTACCATAAAACCGTATTTTAAAGAAATCAGTGGATGTGCATGTTGTTGTGAAGTTCAATGGAATCAATGGATGTTTTATTTCCGCTATTTAGAGAGAATTTGCAATGAAACACAATTAAGGATGTTATAAACACAATTACAGAGAACAGACTGTCTCTCTTACAGAAATGCAGCAATGGATTGTACTCAAATCACAACATTACAAACCATGCTGTGCTTTAATTGCATTTCTGTATCAACATTAAACCATACATTTTATTTGATTTGAAAGCGGTCTTTTGCTGGACTCAAACGCTTAAAGCAACACAATCCTGCATTTTGAGGCTTTTAAGTGCCATCTGAAACCTGAGATGATTACGAGGCTGTCCTTGGGTTTCTCTGCTCTATAAACACTGCTTTACCTCTCAGATGAAGGACTCTGGCCAGCTCTGATTAATATCAGCCAATGTTGCTGTAAAAGCCAAATGCATTAGAGCCGAGCCATTAGCCAAATGATTCCCAGCTGCAGCCCTGGGGAGTTCACTATATAAACCTTCAAGAAAACATCGTAAAACACTTTTTTTCCTGCACTTAGCAGGATTTCATAAAGCACACTGATGTCTCTGGACGCAAATAAACAAATTCAAGATGAAACAGCAGAATGCGTCTAACATTAAGTTGGATTTTATTTCTATAAGCTGTGAAACTAAACACGTATCTCACATAAACATTACCTTTAAGAGATTCCATATCTTTACTTAATGCATGATCCTGCCAAAATAAAATGACTTTAAAGGATCAAAGTGGCTGGATTTTAATTACATCTCACATCATATATCACATAAATAAATTTGATATCAAAATATGAAAATATTACATAATATTATACGACTGATGCATATATATATATATATATATATATATATATATATATATATATAAATAATCAATGTAAAACGGTTTTAAACAGTATTTTGATAATTATTTTGTTATTTTATGCAGCTTTATTGAGTTTATACTATTTGACAGACTTGATTTGAATTATATGAATAAATTATGATGAAATATTACTTAACATTGATGCAGATCTACTAAAATACTGCTAAAACTCAATTTTGATACTTATTTTATAATTTGATGCAGCTTTATTTAGTTTGATTTGAATTATGTCTTTATGCTTGCATTATATATTACATAAATATATATTTTATATATTAAAATGTGAAATATTGTTACATGATTAATACTTAGCAAAAATGCATCACTGTTAAACACTGTTAAAAACTGTTTAACAGCATTTTGATGATATATATATATATATATATATATATGAATAAACATGGTAAATATTGCATTGATTAAGAATTACAGAAAATAAAATAAAAACTTCCCCCTTTTTTATATATTCTTATACATATTAACATATTAATTAAAAAGTATGTTCGATAAAAACTCAGTGAACACAGAAACACCTTCAGATGTGGCTAAAATCCCAACAGACTGAGAAAACAACACAAGCATTCACAACCTTTATGTATTTTAATAATTTTTACAGTGTGAAATAGTTCTGGAACAAACTGAGTGGGACGTTCAGTTGAACATATTTATGAGAAAAACAAAATCATACATCATCATGAGTGATGAGGACGGCCATGAGAGAACAGAGAGAAAGAAACCAGAACAAAATGAACAGAAACAAAGACGAGAAACCACCGGATCAGAAGAGAAATAAATCGCTTGATCGCTCCACAATGAAGATTGAGACAAATATACAGTTACTTTATGATTCAAAACACAATCACACAAGACATTTGCATGTAAAAGCTGCAGCACTGAATCTCCGGCTGTAAACAAATAAATAAAACAATCCTTTGAAAGTATTAGAAATGGCCAGCGAGCAGACAAAAGAGGTATTTGTGTTCCAAAACTTAAGAAATATTCCTAAAAATATAGAATAATGTGATATATCCATATGGCACCATGATAAAACTCATTCAGATGGCAATTAATTCACTGTGAACGAGGTTTAACCACCGGAACATGAAAATTCAATTAAGCAGTTATTTTCTCTATAAAAATTCCCCATGTCAATCAAACGCTGCCGTCTGAACAAGTCGATAAGTTGTGGTTTTATTATGGTAGTTGATAAAATAAGAGCTAAAATGCTCTCAAGGTTTAGTTTGCAGAACTGACTGCAACCTTAACGATAATGACGCATGAAGTCAAATTCTGAGAAACGATGATACAAAAATAATGTTATAATACGTTAAAACCCAGCGCTACATTAGACAAAAAATTAAGTAATAGTACTTAGTGATTCAATCCTAATCAGCACCAAATCTCAGTGTTTATTCCTGATGACGAGCAGTACAAACGCTATAACCCTCAAAATGCATTTTGACACGTAAAAACTTTTTTAAAAACTGCATAGTTTTTAGTAAGGGAATGAAACTTTGCAAACGCTTTAGGACCCTTAAAATACACATCATTTAGTTTTTTTCAGATTTTGTACAGTTATTTTTTAAGAGATATAATATGCTTCGTGTTCGGGTCATTTTTGACCCGGGTATTTATGGAGCACCACTAGGTGTCAAAAATACTTATCTATCTATGAAACCTTTTTTAAAAATATATTTAACCTTTTCTCCATATCTCATACTTCTGGGACTGAGTTTTGTTGATAAACTGATCACTTTTTTAATCGGGAAGTGAAAGTTTATCCAACTAAAATGAATTAATCGAATTTGAAATTTTTTCAGAGCAATATTTAGGCTGTTTTGAGAAACCATGAGTTATGAATTAAAAGGAATTAAATTCCATACACTTCAATGCATTTAACACTATTAATATAATTCTCAGATTGCATGTTTTTCTAAATTAAATGCAATGGTATATTCAAATACAATTTCTGATCAATATTGTAATATATATATATATATATATTTATTTATTTTGCATAATAGTTTTTTTGGTGTGGATCATCCATCATTTGAAATTTCTCGATTTTTAATTATGAATTTTTTTTTCATGTTTACTCACTGATCAAACACAGTATGGTTTTATTTGAAAAATATTCAGTTTTATGAAATGGCAAGATATTGAATGCATTATGAGGGTTAGATGAAGCTTAACTCTTTGATCATTTGACTTTATTACATTTCTGCTTTTTTAAATTTTGTGAGTGCATTTTGAGACAAAGACTGAATGATGAGGTATTTCTTTCATTTGTCATTTATCAAGTTTTCCTTGAGTGTTTCAGTCCACGTCGAAGTGACGCAATCGCTTGTCAAACTAACTAAAGTGTGGTTATTTATTCTTAGATATGTTTATATCCTGCAGCCACGACTGAAAATGCCACGATGCTGAAAAATATAAAACTGATTTTACATCGCTAACAAAATAAAACACTAACAAAAATTATTTTCCTCTGTACAAGTCAACGTCAGGAGCACCACTTAGAAATATTAAATAATACAAGACGAATTGATGATTTAAAAAATACTAATTCTGTACAAAGATACAAATATAATATACAATAAGTGGCTTCTGGGTAATTGTCATAATAATAATAAAAATATTAAACTCTTATACACAAATATACACTTGTGTTTTTAGATTACAGCTCAAACAAGAAAAAAGAAATTGCACGATTTATTTATCCGTTTTTTGACACACTTCCTCTAATTCATAGTGCGTGCAAACATGTTTTTAATCACTGTTTTCTGCTTAGGGGGCCCGAAGATTCAGTGCAAAAAAATGTGCCTCAGGTTTTTTTGTTCTTGTTTTCCAGTAAAAAGTATTCTTAAATCAAGATGCATTTACTGGAGGACCAAAATGACAAGATATTTACACTTGCTTTCTGCAAAATGCATTAAAATAAAGTGAATATTCGCTTAAAACAAGAACAAGCATCTAACAATGGATTTAGGAAATTAATTCCTTTAAATTTTTTAATGTTTTTATTTTTTTAAGCAAATTGGTTCCGAATGTTTGTTTTTTTTAACTAAGCAAAATTATTTAAATGTGTATATATATTTTTTATTTACTACTTAATATTAAGCAAAAACTAATTTCATTTTGATGCATTTTTTTGAAAACAAGCCTTTTTCGTCATCTTGCGTTTCTGGTAAATGCATGTTGATTTAAGAATATTTAGATATTTGTTATTTAAAAACAAGACAAAATACTGAGGAGGAGCATCATTTTGACTTTGATTCTGAACAAAACGGTGAGCAGCTGGGGCCAGTTGCATGAAAGATTTAGACTAGTCTAAAAAGTACTCATCTAACTTCTTTCTTTTAAGACAGGTCGAGATTTTTAAAATTGGGTTACATAAGATCATAGATTAGTCTATTGGTTAACTGCCAGTTGGTTCTTAAGAAACTGTCTTTACATAGAGGCAAGGCTAAGCTTATGCAACTGGCCCCAGATCTTTGTCTGGGTGTGCTTCGAACTGAACTGAACCCTGTTTGGGCGTCTGATGGACAGACAGACAGACACACAGACAGATGCTATCTATCGTACCGGCTTCCACGCTCGTCTGTGCCATGAAGCGGCGGCGGCGCAGGGCTGGCCGTTACACTGCTCCACATCGGCCGGTTTGTCCAGAACATCGCAGCTGTGCTCGTTTAACCGCTGAGCGTTGGGACGCTGACAGACCACCAGACGTGTGCGCTGACCGCCGCCGCATGAGCGTGAGCACTACAGGACGGAGAGGAAGAGAGAATCGACCATCAGTACTTCATAAACCAGACAGAAGAGACTCCGGTACAGTTTGTCCTGTCGCTAATCTAAGTACACAAATACTCATAAAGCACATAGAACACATAAATAATGCGTTAAACAGTCATTTCATAATTCATCTATATTTAGTGATGCTCTTAATGCCGATTGAATTATATTTCATATTTACAATCAACAATTTTCTTGTTCAACATTTTGGATTGTATAATACTACAATAAAATAATACAATAACATGCATTTATTAATAATCAAATAATCAAATTTTTATTATTATTTCCATTCAAAATAATGAGAAAAAAAGTATTTCTGGTAATGAATTAGTCATATTTATTATTATAATCAGCAATGCTGTTGACTTACTGAGCATTGTGGATTATAAAAAATAAAAAGTAAAATAAATAATTTTTTTTTTTTTTGCAATAATACAAATAATATTTAAATAATTATTATTAAATAAATATAATTTAGCAATATAATATGATGTAATACAATATAATATCATATTTATTAATAGTCCTTATTAAAACTTGTTTAGGTACTGAATTGCTGAAATGTAATATTTATAATCAATGCTCCTCAATCAGTTGTTGAACATATTGTGGATTATAAAATACAATATTATTTTAAAAAGGTAATATTTAAAATATATTATTATTATTATTATTATTATTATTATGTACAATAATTATTTAAAAACATTACATATTTAATATATCATATTATTTAATATTTATAATCAGTGTGTCTCTTGACTTGTTAAACACTGTGGAATTCAAAATAATACACAATTATATGAATAATGAACTAAATGTAATTAATTAAAATAAATTATAATTGTATTATTATAAATATTATCATGTAAACTAATTAACCATTATTAAAAATAAACATAATATTATATGGATATTATAATGATTAAAATGATAAAATGGCGTTCTATTCTTCAAGCAGCATTTTAAACCATGTTAAGTGTAATGTTAATGTAACTCTCTGAAAGCGCTGGTGTTGTGTGTCTGACCTGGCCCCAGATGCCGTGGTTCCAGTGTGGACAGGGTCCAGAGTCACAGCTCTTGGATTCGTCAGGTTTGACTCTCTCATCGCAGTGATTGGTGCTGCGTCCGTCTGCGTCCTGACAAACCACGACCCGCCGCTGGATCCCGCCTTCACACGAGCTGGAGCACTGAACACAAACACAACACATCAGAATCTACAGACAAACCAAAAACTACTCAGACACAAGATTTCACACTGGACCACAAAACCAATCATAAGGTTTTTTTTTTAAACCCTGAGCTAAATAAATCATCTTTTCCATTTGGTAAATCTGGAATCTGAGGGTGCAAAAAAATCTAAATATTGAGAAAATCATCTTTAAAGTTGTTCAAATGAAGTTCTTAGCAATGCATATTACTAATTAAAAATTAAGTTTATCTGATATAATATGTATTTGTTCTGACATAGTTTAACTCTTGAGTTCTTCTCATGTTTTATTACCATTTTCTAAACTGTAGCAAATAAACTGTGATAATGTGAGAAATGTTGAAGGTTTGACTGTACTCAAACTCAATCCCAATGGAATTTAATAAAATTCCTTTGAATTTATAACTCATGTTTACTCATAAACCTATATGTCTATTTCTAACAAAACAACATAAATATTACTCAGAAAAGTTTTCAAACAAAATAAATTCATTTTACTTGTATAAACTTTCCATTCAGATAATTAAAGTGATGATTTTTTTTCACGCTGCAGTGGTTCATCAATAGATGCACATATTTATATTTATCAACAAAAATCAGTCTCAAAAGTGTTTGAGATATGTGAAAAAGGCTAAATATATATTTAAAAAAGTTTTTAGACACTAATATAACTTCATAAATAAGTATTTGACACTTAATGATGTTCCATAAATACCCGGGTCAAAAATGACCCGACCATGAAACGTGTTATATCTCTTAAAAATAAAGAGATCAAAAATCAGATAACTAATATTTTTAATTTATTAAAAATAAATAAAATAATGCTTTAGAGGGTCTTAACGTATTGGCTTTTCATTGCCTCACTAAAAACTATGCAGTTTTAAGACATTTTTATGCATTTCTTTTGGGTCAAAACAGACCTCAATGCATTACTTTTTTTCAATTTGAAATTATTTCAATGCCAATTCAACACATTTCACCTCTAATTCTCAGTACTGTAATATGAAAAACACATTGCATCAGTGATTGAGTAATATATTGTGATGCATCTGTATCTGTTGAGTCATTATCGTTCAGAGTGGTTAAAGGCCTAATTTTCTCACATATGTATCAGGGGGAGGATGATGATTCCTGAGTTTGTGTTCCTCCGGCAAAATAGGTCTCTTTACAGCCTGTATTACATGTTATTATCTTCATATAATCCCACAAGCCACACTAATAAAGTCCAGTATTAAAGCCTCACACACTCTGGAACTCATCCAATCCCAGCATGCATCAGTGCTTGCAGCAGCGGATCAAAGCTAATGGGCACATGTGCTAATGAAGGAAATTGCAGTCAGATGACAGAGAGCATGAAATATGAAACGTTTGACTAAAGCAAACAGACTGTGACTGTGACTGTGTAAGGAGATCCAAACATGCATGTACTGCTTGCAAAACACATGTGAGACAGAGAACAAGCACAGCGAACATTAATAATGATCAGGCACTCAATCAGTCAATACAGTAATAAAATGGCATCATAATATATAGATTTGATCATATGTAGATATTTTAGTCATGTGGGAATTTTAGGGATGCACTGACATAAAAATTCTGGCTCATAAAATTAGCCAGATAAAATTAAATGATTTGCATATAAAAACATTTAAAATGTATAAATTTATTCATAAAGTTATATTTTTATTACTACTACTACTCCTCCTCCTCCTACTACTACTACTAATAAAATAATATTTTTCTATAATAATTAAAAACAAAATATTACAATTATTACAAATCTATACTATTTTGACTAAATAACTGAAAATAAAACACTACCAACAAAAATCAATTATTTTTAAATGCTACAATTTTTAAAGCAAAAATTCTATTGTACTGTGTGCAAATATAAATACTCAATTTAGATGTACTGAAAATTGCATTTCACAATGTTATTAAAATATTAGTGGTTTTAAAGGTAAAACTTTTAAAATGTATACATAAATATAAACTTTAATTACATGCAATTTATTTTAATAAATTGCTACACACACACACATACACATATATATATATATATATACTAAATTCAAATACATTTTTCTTCAACTATAAATTTCAGATATATTTTATATATCATGTAAGTATAATGTTTTGTACATAGATTTTAATATATGATACTTATTTAATTTAGATGAAGCAGAGTAAGTGAGGGGTCACTCACAGCTCCCCAGGGCCCCGTCCTCCACTGGTTGTCTGCAGACGGGACGTTCCAGCTGTGGCGGCTGGGGTCGTAGGGGAAGTGGGGCTGGTTGTTGGGCCATTGGTAGGAGGACTGGCAGGGGGCGGCCGCACACTCCTGCTCAGCGCTGGGACGCTCATCTGGGTCACAGAACGACTCGTCCAGCTGATGATGATAGCTCATGCACACGACCCGCCGCGTGGAGCGACCCACACCACACGACACCGTGCACTGCACCAAAAACACACGCCACAATCAACACACACCACACCAACAGACAGCTGCCTAACCAGAAGAAAAATGCACTGCAATAACTTTCTTTAGTTAGTCAATGGGTTTCAGTTTCAGTAGTTGTGTGCACACAAAAATGTGTGCATATTCAGAATGCTTGTATTTTATGTACTTTTACGTAGCACACTATTTCCCTTTTTTACCAGCACAATGTTAAATACAACTTTTATTTATTTATTTATTACAAATCTTAAATCTCAAAAAATATACAGCATTACAGAACACAATCTAGTGGGGGAATACAGGGGAAAGCAAATAAATAAAAATAATTTATTGAAAACTTTTTCTATAATGCGGGATGGTTCTAAAGCTTTTTGAAGAGAGGATAAGAGTGAGTGTAATTGCTTTACAGCTGGGTTTAAATTAGAGGTATATAGTTTTTTTTTTTGAGTGATTATGGTATTTACTGATCATAAAAATTAAGTTTTTATAATCTAGTAGCTCCTTATTCTATATATAATATATTTATTATTAACTATTCAAATTAAAATAACTTAATTAAACACTACACTACAGAAACATTACAAAAGAAAGTTAAATAAAATAAAATAAACTTAATTTAACAACAAAAAAATGTCACTTAAAAAAACCTTTAAAAAATGAAACATTTTACTTTGGCGACAAACCGAAATAAAGTTAGTTTCATTTGAGGTACTAAAATAACAAAATATTTAAGAAAAATAATTTCAAGCCAAATGGAAATATAAAAAAAAATACTGACACAAAAAACAACAAAAGTACTCAAACTAAAATTTTAATTTGAAAATAAAAAACTAAAGACAACTACAAAATAAAACAATAAATAAAAGAAAATATTTTAAATATTTAAAAATAAGATGTTTTTTTAAATGAAACACTTATAAAATAAAGTTATTTTAAGTTGGGGTACTAAAATGACTAAAAATGAAAAACAAATAAAAAATAAAGCTAAATAGAAATATAGAAAAATATTTAAATTACTAAAAGTAACATTTAAACATGAAAATACAAAATTACAAGGCTAATACTAATAAATAAAATAACACAGTTTTCTACGTTTATAGCAGCTAACTAAATAAAAGCATCTAGTTTAATGACACAGTCGCATAAGTAAGTAATGTATGTCAAGCATGTACAACAGGCATGTAATGTCCTTTCGCATGGTGTATGTTTCTTTATGTAGACCATGCAGGACTGTGAAAGCGAGTGTGTTTGACTCACTGGTGTCCATTCTCCTTCCCTCCACTGACCGCAGGGACTGAAACACACAGAGGAGTCTGGAGGACGAGGAAGATGATCACAGGACGACTCTTCAGCGACGCCGCCTTGAGCGTCTCTACAGCTGACGTAGCGCTCCCGCCGGCCCTCGCCACACGACACCGAGCACTGAAACACACACACAACACATATATACAGATGGAGGTCCTATCAACAAGGCCGGCCCCCTAATAGTCGACTAACTGTAAGTCAACGAGAAGAGTTTCGGTTGACCAAAATTTGATTAGTCGCAGAAAAAAATTAAAATATCCAGTGCTCACCTATCATTTATCGACAGCTAATATGGCTCATCATCTGAAATATGTTAGTATTAGCAAAGTTACATGGCCGCTCACAGTAGGACAGACGGAGACACCGCTGCGCTCACTTGCACTTAAAATACTCCGGCATTTTTTGTCATACAGATAAGAGTAATACATTTTTCGAATCTATAAAAACTCTATAAATAAACGTGCTTTCTGCCATCTCGGTCTTTGAGAACTTGAGCACAAACTCTGTGTATACTTGACTTACAGACATGAAAAATATACAGGTGCATTTCAATAAATTTGAATGTTGTGGAAAAGTTCATTAATTTCAGTAATTCAACTCAAATTGTGAAACTTGTGTTTTAAATAAATTCGGAGATGGCAAGTCAGTGTCGCCAACGCTTTTCCCTGACACATTCATAACTCAACAAGAAAAAAATAATTAGTTGAGGGCAGCCCTATGATCAACTTTGTCTCAGGTGTTCATTAGAAGAGATAAAACAAACACAAGTGAGTCAAATGAGATCATTTTATGTGAAAAGTTACTCACGCTGGTCCATGAGCCGTATCTCCACTGTGTGTGTCTCTGACCCACTTCTGCTGGTCTGGGTGTGTTAAACACTGATGCTGCACGAGGACAAGCTGACAACTCACAGTCCTACACACACGTCAGATTCAGAGGTAAGAGATACTGTTGCTTATTATACCCTGCTGGTCAAAATTAACATTTTTTAAAAAGAAAAAAAGACAATTCTGCTCACAAAGGCTGCATTTATTTTTGAATTTTTTTTTAAAATATTTCAAACAGCTTTTCTATAAGAATATCTGTTAAAATGCAATTGATTCTTGTGATCAAAGATGAATTATTTAGCATAATTTATTAATCCAGTCTTCAGTGTCACATGATCCTTAAAAAAATCATTCTAATATGTTGATTCGCTGCTCAAGATACATTTATGATTGTTATCAGTGTTGAAAACTGCTGGCCAAAATACACTGTATTTTTCAGGATTCAAAGATGAACAGAACATTTAAAGGACAGCATTAATTTGAAATACATATATTTTTTAATGTTATAAATGTCTTTGTTGTCACTTTAGATCAATTTAATGCATCATTGCTTTTTTTCTTTTTTAAATCTGACCCCAAACTTTTGAATCTTAGAATGACTTGTGAAGGATCATCTGACACTGAAGACTTGAGTAATGATGCTGAAAATTCAGAAGAGTGTGATTGTGTTTGTTCACCTGACTGTCTCGAGGTCTAGCGGCTGCGTTACAATCCCTGTCGTCCAGTGTCTCGCCGTACGCTCCCGACACACACCTGACCGCTCGCATCTGATATCCTTGTCCGCAGCTCACTGTGCACTGTACATAATTCACATTCAGAACATCTGGAGACAGAAACTCACATGAAAAAGGAACCGAGCGTCTGTTTCTCACCGGACTCCAGGCTCCGACCTGCCAGGACGCACATTCGGGAAGCTCACAGCTGCCCACTGCTGAGGGTTTGGTGTTTGGGTTGCAGCGCTGCTCATTCAGATTCTCATCTCCCAGAATGCAAAGCACCTGTCTATGTCTGACACCCTTCCCGCACGTCACCAGACACTGATGTGAACAGATGCACAGATTCACTGTAGGTTAGTTAGGATGGGTTAGTCAGATTGTGCTGCTTAGATCTCAAAGTACCATATTCTCCAGAAAACAAGTCACGTTTCATTTTATAGGAAACTTCTATATGCAATTAATATCATAAATAAATATAAAGTGGGTTTATGTCGAATCAGAGAGGTACGTGAGCCTACACTTATTTGTTTAGCACATTGCCCATTTAGTGCTAGTTTAAGTTTCACTTTAAATAAATGTGAAGCTTCACGTTTATAAAAAATATTGTTTAAAAATGAATGCCACCATAATTGAATATGGTTCAATTTAAAGGATCTGGCTTGAGTGAGAGGAACTAAAAAACTGCACATTTATAGTGTTCTTGTTTGTAATGATACTGTGTAGCACTGATAAACTACTATAATGTACATTAATATATTTATGTTTTCATTTTAATATTAAAGTTTCAGCAATTTGTGGTGTTTTTTTGTAATTTTATTAGTAATTTTGTTCTTTTTTGTCTTTTTTTTTTTTTAGATGTTTAGTTTTCTTTTCAGTTTTATTAGTTTTGTTGAGTATTTTATTAATACGTCAATGTAGTATATATGAATTTTTTAATTTATTAATTTTAAATTCAAAAGCAAATTTTTCACAAATTCAGTTCATTTTGATTCACTTTAGTATTATTTTTAAATGCATTTATAGAATTGTTTAAAAACCTTCCCCAATGTATCTTTTAGATTAATTTAATAAAAAAAAACAGTTCTCTTTGTATTTTGCTGCAGGCTATTATAATTTTTTTTACATATATATTTTGGATTATTATTATTATTATTAATTCATTTATGTTTTACATTTTCTGTTTTCATTTTAAAATTACAGTAATTTTGTTGTGTGTTTTTGTCATTTTTATTAGTTTTTTAAATTACAGTGTTTTTCACGTTTATTTTTTATAGTCTTGGTTTATTTAGTTAACATCAAATTATAGTAATTAACTTATTTATTAACATCAAATTAAAGTAATTGAAAATGAGAAATCTTGCCTTAGTAATTAGCTGAAATAACATATGTATTTTAATATACATAGACATAGACAAAAAATTATAATGTATTCCTGTGATGCAAAGCTGAATTTTCAGCATCATTCCTCCATTCTTCAGTGTCACATGTAACATCAGTCGATCACATGATCATTTAGAAATCATTCTAATATTCTAATTTATTATGAGTGTTGGAAACAGTTCTGCTGTCTCATATATTTGATCAATAAAAGGTTAAAAAAGAACTGCATTTATTCAAAAAAAAAAACATTCTAATAATATATTTTCTTTACTATCACTTTTTATCAATTTAACACATTCTTGCTGAATAAAAGTATTGACTTTATTAAAAAAAAAGAAAGAAAAAAAATTACTGACCCCAAATTACTGACCAGTAGTGTATATTGTTATTACAAAATATTTATATTTTAAAAACATAGCTTCTTTTTTTCTTTTCTTTTTTATTGATCAAAGTATCCTAAAAAAGTATCACATGTTCTGAAAAAATATTAAGCAGCAGAACTGTTTCCAACTTTGATAATGACTCATCACATTAGAATGATTTCTGAAGGATCATGTGATAATGATCCTAAAAATTCAGCTTGCATCCCAGAAATAAATGATAATTTAAAAGTATAATAAATTTAAAAACAATTATTTTAAATTGTAATAATATATCACAATTAGGGGTGTAATGGTACGCAAAAATCACGCTTCGGAACGTACCTCGGTTTTAAAATCACGGTTCGGTTAATTTTCGGTACAACAAAAAAAGAATAAGAAATAAAATACTGCTTCAAAGTTCTTCACTAAATAACATACTCTCAGTCTCAAACCAATATTATATAATAAAATATAATGAAAAATATAAATAAATAACTATGATTACAGTGCAGCATTACCAATCCCAGCTTGTAGGCCTGCTCATATTTAAAATATATATATATAACATTTCCAAAGTGTAAAGTGCAGCATCAACAGTTTCAGTTTTGAGACCTGCTCAGCTTCCGTTATTGCGTTGGACCGATCGGAAATAAGAGCAAAGGTCTGTTTAAATGCCGACGGGAGCTGCGTTTGAATTACAATAATTTTTTTCCTAGTTGTAGTGATGTTCACACTCGCGTGATGCCTTTTGAAAACCTCAGGCCGGTGACACACTGGCATATTGCACCTGTCAAACATAGTCTATTTTGCCGTCAATACTGTTGACGGTGTCCTTTATCAGTAGCCTTTATATTTATCAACATGAAGTATAGATATTGTTGTCGTGAAGACAAGAGCCTGGTCTGTCGGCGGTCTCCCTCTTTGTCACCTACAGTAGCAGTCAGGCACCATTCTGGTGTTTAAAGACACGGAAAACGCGAAGCAGCCGTCACGCAACTGACACGCAGCAGAAACGCCACGCTCACGCCACGCAGCAGTGTGTCACCGGCCTTAGAATCAGCTGCAGGGCGGGATTTACGCTGAACGCGGAGACTTCCGCCACTTAATATGTTCGTTTGGAAACATGAAAATGTACAGTACATATGTTCCGCACACAAAATATTGCATTCGGTCATTCGGTACACATGTGCACCGTACCGAA
This sequence comes from Carassius carassius, assembly GCF_963082965.1. Lineage (NCBI taxonomy): Eukaryota > Metazoa > Chordata > Actinopteri > Cypriniformes > Cyprinidae > Carassius > Carassius carassius. Next base: position 1,022,200 of record NC_081797.1, read on the forward strand.
AGCCCTGTACCGAAACGGTCCGGTACGAATACACGTACCGTTACACCCCAATCACAATATACAATTTTTTTCTGTATTTTTGATCAAATAAATGCATGCTTGATGAGCAGAAGAAACTTCTTTCAAAAACATTAAAAATAGTAATGTTTCCAAACTTTTGGTCTGTACTGTATATGCAATTTTTTTTATGTTATTTTAGTTTTAAGATTTATTTATCTATAATAACCCTGGTGTTCAACTAGTATACAGTACTACTTTAAGAAACACCAGATCAAAACAGCATGAGGGCATCATGATGCTTCAGAATATAATTACTGTTGTACTGTGTGTGATTAGTGTCTGGTTCAGCTGTGGTCAGTACCTCGCTCCATTCACTGGCGCTCCAGTCGGGACAGGGCACGCCATTGCAGGGTTCGCTCAGGACTCTCTGCTGCACGCTACACTCTCTCTCTACCAGCCTGCGACCCAGATTGTTCATACAGTATGCCTGCCGCGTCCGGACACCATGTTCACAGCTCTTCGAGCACTGTAACCACAATCACATCACATTACAAAATGGTATAAAATCAGGAGAAACAGCATAAAAGTAATGTGCAAATTTACTGATCCTTATATATTTACTTCACTTCATCATTTAAAGGCAAGACACTACATACATTATTTCTTTCATTTTCACTGCTCAAATGGGAGATTCTGGGATATTTGGATTTTCATAACTTGTTTTATTTTAGACTAGTGGACAGAGTTTATTTTATAACACTATCTATTTGTGTTTGTAGATTTAGATTACAATCCATAACTTTAAAAGGTTTTTCCACCACTTCAGCAGAACTTACATACTCCAAAAATTTAGAGTTTTATTCCTCTCTATATTCTGTAGGTTTTTACTGTGGGTCTTTTTTCATACTGTATATCATTGGTTTGGTTTTCAATTTATTGAATATTCTCTATTCGCGTCTATAGATTCCAATTACAATACATATCTTTAAAGAGATTTTCCTCCTCTTCAGCAGAGTTTACACACACCAAAACTTAGAATTTTATTCCTCTCTATATTCTGTAGGTTTTTACTGTGGGATTTTTTCACATATCATTGGTTTGGTTTTCAATTTATAGCATGTTCTCTATACGCGTCTATAGATTCCAATTACAATACATATCTTTAAAAAGATTTTTCTCCACTTCAGCAGAGCTTACGCACACCAAAACTTAGAATTTTAATATTCTGAAGGTTTTTATTGAGGGGTTTGTTCATATCATTCACAAAAATGTTATAATTACACTTTATCTACTAGAGTCTATAGATTTCAATTACATTACGTATCTATAAAGGTTGTTTTCTAAAAATTAGTTTGTTTCTCCACTTCAGCAGCACTTACAGACACCAAACTTAGCAATTTTATTCCTTTCTATATTCTGAAGGATTTCAAAGAGGAGTTTGTTCGTATATGCTTGGTTTTATAATTTTTAATTCCAGTTTGTTTGATATCGATTCAATTTAGTATTGTTTAAAATGCATTTATAGGATTTTTTTTAAAAAACATTCCCTATTATATCTTTGGCTAGAAAAATACATAAAAATTAGTTTTTTCTTTTCAGATTTTATATTTAATTTTTATATTTTCTGTTTTCTCATTAATATAAGTTACAATTTTTTTGAATTTTGTCTTTTTTTTTATTTGCAAGGCTTTTTACAAGTTTAAGTTAAAAAAAACTAACAAACATATGTTTCTAAAACATAATGAGTTTGTTTCTCCACTTTAGTATCACTAACATACATAAAACCTAGCAGATTTATTAATATTTATATTCTCAAAGTTTTTTATTGAGGTGTTTGTTTATATATCATTCACACTGGTTTTATACAATATTTAAATTTGGTGATCTATTTTTTAATATTATAATTTTATAGAGCTCAGGGTGCAGAATAACGGAGGATGTGAGCTGTATTGTGCATCACCTGAGACCAGGCGCTGTACTGCCAGCTCTTGAGCAGACAGTCCCCATGACATCCCTCGCGCATCTGCGGTTTGGGCAGGTCAGCACAGACTCTGGCCTCCATGCGTTCGCTTGGCCTCTTGTTCTGGCTGTAGCGCATGCACAGTACATCTAGTGTACGGTAACCCGGGCCACACTTACTGGAGCAGTCGCTCCGGCCCGCCACATGCCACCTAAGGAGACGAGAAAAACATTAAATCACAGTCTGTTAGATGTCAAGTTGATGATTCACTTCAGTCAAATTCAGTCATATTGCTTTCCTAACAATTTCAAACTGCAACTGAGTGGGAACTGCACTAAAATATGCATGAAAAAGTCGAAATGTGAAGTCAGCATGAATCAACAACTTGAATGTAGTGTAGAGATGCAAATATTTCAGGAAAATGTTTTGGCAGCAAATGTAATTAAAAAATCCTCTGTTTCTTTGCTACAAATGTGAACAACAGAACATAAATGTAAGCTTTAAAATCCAGTTACGTAATCTTTGAAATGCACTGAAAAAACTGCTGTAGAAACAATTTTGTCTGAGAAATTTCTTGTAAGTTTTTACAATCAATTACAAAGAAACTGCAAGTAACATTGTATTAAACAGTGTTGTGCTAGTTACTAAGAAATATTAACTAGTTACAGTTACTTAATTCAAAAAGTAACTCAATTACTTTGTTGATTACTTACACCAAAAAGTAATGCATTACTGTTAAAAGTAACTTTTTAGTTACTTTTTTAAAGAACTTTCTTTAACCCTCTAAGGGTGTTTTTGGGGCCTGGAGAAGTTTTGTCATGCTCTGACATTTGTGCTTTTTTCAGTTTCTTATAAATATCTAAATGGGTAAAGTCTAATCTCACTGTAATCAGCACAAACTGGGCTATAATAATATGTGAGCAGCATGTATGTACATGATTGTGATTTTGAGAAATAAAATGTTATGCATGGTTAGTCTCAATGTTACCCAGAAAACAGGATACAGGTTTAACTCTTTTGAAATACTTCTGCTAAATGTTACACTGTCAGACATGCAAAAGAAATCTAATGTATCTCTTGCTCTGGCTACTGTGTATAGACCACCAGGGCCGTATACAGAATTCCTAAAAGAATTTGCAGATTTCCTCTCAGACCTTCTAGTTACAGTTGATAAGGCGCTAATCATGGGAGATTTTAATATTCACGTTGATAATGCAAATGATGCATTAGGACTTGCATTTACTGACCTAATAAACTCTTTTGGAGTCAAGCAAAATGTCACCGGGCCCACTCATCGTTTTAATCATACACTAGATCTAATTATATCGCATGGAATCGATCTTACTGCTATAGATATTGTACCCCAATGTGATGATATTACAGACCATTTCCTTGTATCGTGCATGCTGCGTATAACTGATATTAACTATATGTCTCAGCGTTACCGTCTGGGCAGAACTATTGTTCCAGCCACCAAAGACAGATTCGCAAATAACCTGCCTGATCTATCTCAACTGCTATTTGTACCCAAAAATACACATGAATTAGATGAAATTACTGACAACATGGGCACTATTTTCTCTAATACATTAGAAGCTGTTGCCCCCATCAAATTGAAAAAGGTTAGAGAAAAACGTACTGTGCCATGGTATAACAGTAATACTCACTCTCTCAAGAAAGTAACTCGTAGTCTTGAACGCAAATGGAGAAAAACTAACTTGGAAGTTTTTAGAATTGCATGGAAAAACAGTATGTCCAGCTATAGACAGGCTCTAAAAACTGCTAGGGCAGAGCATATCCACAAACTCATTGAAAATAACCAAAACAATCCAAGGTTTTTATTTAGCACAGTGGCTAAATTAACAAATAACCAGACGCCACCTGATTCAAATATTCCACCAACGTTAAATAGTAATGACTTTATGAATTTCTTCACTGATAAAATAGATAACATTAGAAATACAATAGCGAATGTAGATTCTACAGCGTCTAACACTTCAGTTTCATCCATCGCACCCAAAGATAAACTGCAGTGCTTTACAACTATAGGACAGGAAGAGCTAAATAAACTTATCACTGTATCTAAACCAACAACATGTTTATTAGATCCTGTACCCACTAAATTACTAAAAGAGCTGTTACCTGTAGCCGAAGAACCGCTTCTCAATATCATTAACTCGTCGTTATCTTTAGGTCACGTCCCAAAACCATTCAAGCTGGCGGTTATCAAGCCTCTTATTAAGAAACCAAAACTAGATCCTAGTGTACTGGCAAATTATAGGCCTATTTCAAATCTTCCATTTATGTCTAAAATTTTAGAAAAAGTTGTGTCTGCTCAATTGAGCACCTTCCGGCACAAAAATGATCTGTATGAAGAATTTCAGTCAGGTTTCAGGCCCCACCATAGCACAGAAACTGCACTTGTTAAAATTACAAATGACCTGCTTCTTCCGTCAGATCAAGGCTGCATCTCATTTCTAGTCTTACTTGATCTTAGTGCTGCGTTCGACACCATAGATCATGACATACTCATAGATCGATTACAAAACTATACAGGTATTCAAGGGCAGGCTCTAAGATGGTTTAGATCCTACCTGTCCGATCGCTACCATTTTGTTTACTTAAATGGGGAGTCATCTCATTTATCATCAGTAAAATATGGAGTGCCACAAGGATCCGTCCTAGGTCCCCTTCTATTTTCAATATACATGTTGCCCCTTGGTAATATTATTAGAAAATACGGAATTAGCTTCCACTGTTATGCTGATGATACTCAGCTATATATCTCAACGAGACCAGATGAAACTTCCCAATTATCTAAGCTAACAGAGTGTGTTAAAAATGTAAAAGATTGGATGACAAATAATTTTCTCCAATTAAATTCGGATAAGACAGAGATATTAATTATTGGACCAAAAAACACTACACAGAATCTTGTAGATTACAATCTGCAACTAGACGGATGTACTGTTACTTCCTCTACAGTCAGAAATCTGGGTGTTATATTAGACAGCAATTTGTCTTTTGAAAATCATATTTCCAATGTTACAAAAACTGCATTCTTCCATCTTAGAAACATTGCCAAGCTACGAAACATGTTATCTGTTTCTGATGCAGAAAAGCTAGTTCATGCATTCATGACCTCTAGACTGGACTATTGTAATGCACTTCTAGGTGGTTGTCCTGCTTCGTCAATAAACAAGCTACAGGTCGTCCAAAATGCAGCAGCTAGAGTCCTTACCAGGTCAAGAAAATATGATCATATTACCCCAATTTTACAGTCTTTGCACTGGCTACCTATTAAGTTCCGTATCAGTTACAAATTATCATTACTTACCTATAAGGCCCTAAATGGTTTAGCTCCTGTGTACCTAACTAGCCTTCTACCACGCTACAATCCATCACGCTCCCTAAGGTCACAAAATGCTGGACTTTTGGTAGTTCCTAGGATAGCAAAGTCCACTAAAGGAGGTAGAGCTTTCTCACATTTGGCTCCCAAACTCTGGAATAGCCTTCCTGATAATGTTCGGGGTTCAGACACACTCTCTCGGTTTAAATCTAGATTAAAAACGCATCTCTTTCGCCAAGCATTCGAATAATGTATCTCTTAAATTGTGAGTGTAGTTGCATCTGCATTTTTATTCTTTAGCTTGGGTTAAACTAATTTTACTTTGTTGGATCAGCAGCTATGCTAATGATGTCTCTATTTTGTTTCTATGTTTTGCCACGGGATGTAAGGATTTACACAAGCTCCAGTCTGGATCCAGAACACCTGAGAAGAGATGATGCTGATCCTCAGAGGACCCCAGATGATCCTAACCTTGAATCAACAAACAGAACTAACAATTATTGCTGCATGTGTGACTGCATCATATAATTACTATTAATTAATAATATTGATAGTTCATCGTCTAGCTGACTACGTCTTGTATTATTATTATTATTTTTATTTTTCTAAAATCCTGTCAAACGTGCACAAACTACTAGCTACTACTAAACAGAGGTGGGTAGAGTACCCAAAAACTGTACTCAAGTAAAAGTAAAAGTACTTCTAGAAATATTTACTCAAGTAAAAGTAAAAGTACTAGTCTTGAATAGTTACTTGAGTAAGAGTAAAAGAGTATCGGATAAAAAATCTACTCAAGTAGTTAGTTACTAGTTACTTTGGGTCATATATACTGAGCCTATTTTTATTTAGATATATAGATAAAATGTATGTAATGTTTGTGTGCGTGTATAAATGTATATATTTCATCAGCCTTTACTCCAATTTATGTAATTTATTATAAAACCCTGTCTGTTTACTTAAGTAACAGATATAGGTGTCATGCCATAACATATTTTTAATACGACTGACTTTATATTCAATGTGAATTTAACATTGAAAGTTAATTTGATATAAATATTGCTACTAATCTTTCATTGTTCAGAAAGAGAGCAAATAACATTTACATTATTAAAGATAATTTTCACTGCCAGTCTAGATTTCAATCACTCTCAGAAACTCCCATTAAAATCACTGAAACTGTTAACACTGTGAAATCAATATCTTAATTAAAGATTCGTACACACATCTGCACTTTGTTGTTCCTGTGAGAGAATTCGCCAGAAAGAGGTATTCAGTCAGTGAGCGAGTGAAGGAAGCACCGGCATTTTAGCGATGACTCATCTGAACGCCTCTGATTGGCCAATGCTTTAATAAGCTCAAAAGAATCATGTGTGATTGGTTATAATGCGCAGCGCTGTATAAACGCATCTATCTCTGGCTCAGCGCCAGCAAGCAATCACAGATCTGAATTTAGCAGCTGATGATGACTCGCTGAACGTACTTGCACCAGTGTGATTGTATTAAAATTAATAAAATCTTAATCGACTATTCTTTGTCTTTTGGAAGCTGCATTCAACTTGACTCCCCTCTGTTATAAGCCACACACGTACAACAAACTAATGTCACAGTGGTATCGTGTACCGTAATCGAATGTAGCCCAAGTTATTACCTGTTAAACAGTAGACAGCACACGCGGTGTTCATCTAATAAGGATCTCCATCGCTAGCAAATAATAGCCTTTGCAGATTTGCTTTCAATTCAGTGCAGTTCCAGCCACGTTTTCAACGCTGCTGATGTTAAACGTAACAACTCTGAGTGAACCGCTTCAGATGCTCAGCGCGTGCGGCAGGGAACTGAACGACTCATTCAAACTGATTCATGAACCAATTCACTCGTTTGCCAATTGGTTTGATCAAGCCTTTGAACAGAATTGACTCAAAAGAATGAATCATTCGCGAATGGGCATCGCTCATTGGCCAGAGAAAAGTGGACGGCGCGTTTGGAATAAACTGAATAAACCGAGAGAAGCGTCGCCCACAGTAACGAAGTAAAAGTACAGATTTTTCCCCAAAAATTTACTCAAGTAAGAGTATAAAGTACCCATCTTTAAATATACTCCGAAAAGTATTAGTTACCCCAAAAAATTACTCAAGTAAATGTAACGAAGTAATTGTAACTCGTTACTACCCACCTCTGCTACTAAATATTGTAGAAACATAATTTTCTGTAAAGTTGCTTTGTAACGATTTGTATTGTAAAAAGCGCTATACAAATAAACTTGAAAAGTTAGTGAAAAACAAAAAATGTTAAAACACTTGAAAAAGGCAAAAAAAAAAAACACAGAGAACATTGGTTCCCGGGATTTTTGAGAACTGGAGCTTGTAGCCTAGAATTGTTCTTTCTAAATTATGTGAAAATCATCTTGTTTACTCACTCACAGAAAACAATATATTGATTTAAATTTTCTAAGACACTTTTTGTTGGTAAAAGTCTCATGCAAGTAGGCGTCAACTATCATGAATATCATTGTGATTTACACCTGAGAAGACAAACGCCTGCATAATGAGCAGCATAATGAGCTGCATAATGAGCAGCATAATGAGCTGCATAATGAGCTGCATAATGAGCTGCATAATGAGCCTCTCAGTCATCTGTGCCACTGTGAGGGAGGTGTTACAAGAAAGAATGTGAAGACAAAATAAATCTATATAAATTTATGTTTGTAGTTTATTTACAATATATTTAATTATCCCACAACATAATTTAATATCCACTTTGGGGAGCGGTTAATCAGTTTATTAGGAAGAATCAAAGCTGACTTTCAAACTAATTTTTTGCACCATTACTCAAGTCACACAATCCTTCAGAAATCCTTTTAACAATCTTATTTTCTACCAAAAAAAAAACATTTATTGTTATTATTATTATTATTACCATTATTATTATTATTAATGTTGAAAAGAGCTGAGAATATTTTTCAGGTTTTTTAGGGGGGATAAATGAAAAGAACACCATTGTTTGCTACATTTGTTACAGTCACATTTATTTGTTACATTTATAGTATTTACATCAAGCTTTTGAATGGTATAGTATTGTATATTGTTATTGAAACTTCATAATATTTCACTTGATTATACATTTAGTCAGGAATAATAGTTTGGAAAAAGTCTAATCCACTAGAACTCCCGAACTGATTCAAATGATTCGCGAACCCGAACTGACTCAAATGATTCGCGAACCCGCTACGAACTCCCGAATTGATTCAAATGATTCGCGATCCCGCTGCGAACTCCCAAACAGACTCAAATGATTTGCGATCCCGCTCCGAGCTCCAGAACAGACTCAAATGATTCGCGAACCCGCTCCGAACTCCCAAACTGACTCAAATGATTCACGAACCCGCTCTGAACTCCCGAACTGACTCAAATTATTTGCGAACCCGCTACGAACTCCCGAACTGATTCAAATGATTTGCAATCCCGCACCGAACTCCCGAACAGACTCAAATGGTTCGCGAACCCGCTCCGTACTCCCGAACTGACTCAAATGATACACGCTCCGAACTGCCAAACTGACTCACATGATTAATGCTCCGAACTCACAAACTGACTCAAATGATTTGCGAACCCGCTGTGAACTCCAGAACTGACTCAAATGATTTGCGAACCCGCTACGAACTCCCAAACTGATTCAAATGATTCGAGATCCCGCTCCGAACTCCCGAACTGACTCAAATGATTCCCGAACCCGCTACGAACTCCCGAACTGATTCAAATGATTCGAGATCCCGCTCCGAACTCCCAAACTGACTCAAATGATTCGAGATCCCGCTCCGAACTCCCAAACTGACTCAAATGATTCGCGAACTACAGTATTAGTTACTATCAAAAGTAACTGCGTTAGAGTAACGCTTTACTAATAATGCATTACTGCCCAACACTGGTATTAAACGTGAAATTTTGAGGTGGAAAGACTGAAGTAGTACATTCTTGTAAAAGTAATAAACTTCTTTACTTAAAAAAAAACGTGTGGTGTTAAAAAAAATGCATCCATTATAAATGATTGCACATGTATAAAATGTAAAAAGCCGATAATGATGGAGGATGGAAAATAGTTCACATTAGTAGTTGATATGACTTGCATCAGGGTTGTTATCATAAACTAATTTACTATTTTAAATCCTGCTAATTAATTTAAAAAATATAACAGTTGGTGATGGAGTCTTCACTGTCATCAACCCCAGTGAGAATAGGGGTTGACCATTTTGTCTTCTCACACAACTGTAATATCACATGTAAACAATATTTTAATTTCAGAGCATTTCCTTAAGCAAGAAAAACCAAGTCAAATGAAATATTTAGCTTTTTACCTGCACTGGTCAATATGGAGAGTTTGGGCTATTTTGTCTCCTTAAACTGAATAGTGGAAAGAAAATTAACAATTGCAATATGTTTCTATAAAGTCTGTTTCTAATTATTTTTTCTATTGCACTGAGCAGAACATTCCCACTTCAGGAGCACTTACATACCCAGACTTTAATTTTTAAAAGGGAGATTTGTTCATATATCAATCCCATTTATTTACATTACATTTTGTTCCTAAAAAAAATATATGGCTGTTACAGAATTTTCTTATTTATGGTTAAAAGTGAAGGAGGTGTCCAAAACCCCCTCTATGAAACCTTCAACTCTTATATTCCTTCTATTGTCATAATTTGTAAGTCGCTTTGGATAAAAGCATCTGCTAAATGAGAATGTAAATGTATTTAAATGCAATTCTTGTAAAAATATTCTTAGTCAATTCAGTGTTTGCAGAATTTGAAGTTTTCCTTGCTGCATCACTAGTATGGGACTGCTGCATTACTAATTTAAATGTGTTTGTACCTGAGTTCACAGTCAGTATTGCAGGGCTCCGTTGTGCCTCTGGGTCGAGGTAGATTCTCACACCTCTGCTCCGAAACCACCAAATGATCACTCTTACGAACACACACGGCCTTCCGTCGCCGCTCACCTGCAGACAAACACACAGATGATGTGGAAGTGGCTTCCTTTCAGCTAAAAAGGTGTTTAAAGACAGAAAACCAGGAAAAATGCCCAAACTGAAGCGGCACCTTGACACACGCGACTGCACTCCTGCCAGGGACCTGACAGATCCCACACAAACTGCTCTCTCTGCTCCTCGATGGGAATACTGTAGGAATATCTGACGTCAGGATTGTACAGGTTTCCCACGCATAGAACCTGAGATGACAACAGATTCATTACACAGGAGGCCTGTGAATTTCCCTCAGATTAAGATGTTTCAGTGCTATTACACAGCAGAATCATTTTATAAAAGCATTTTATTAAAATAAAAATTTCATTTACCAGCATTTGTCTTTTTTTTTCAGGAAAACAAATCTAAACATTCTAAAATCAAGACATATTCTCTGAAAAAGACGTATTCAACCTTGGTATTATTAATAAATCAGTTTAATTTAAATAAAAAAATAAAAAAATAAAAATAAAATAAAATAAAATAAAATAAAATTTAATTAAACTAAAAATAAAGTTATAAAGCTGAAATAATGTTATTATAAAAAATAAAAATAAAATAAAATCAATGTTTTTAAAAAATTACATTTTATTTTTATATAGAATCATTTCAATTAACTGAATCTTAAATAAAAAAATATATAAATATTACATGAATTATGTAAAAAAGTATAAGTTTTAGTTCATTGAAGCACTAAAATAACTAAAACTGAAATAAGCTAAATATTTTAAACCATAAAATGAATTTTTTAAGGAAATGTATATTTTACTTAAAATATATATATATGATTTTTATATAAAATAAAATAAAAAAATGACCAAAGCATGAAGCAACATACTAAAACTAAAATGAAAACTGAAAATCTAAAAATAAAAGCTCATTCTAAATATTAATACAACTATACTAGTGTATAAATAATACTAAAATAACTAAAATAATACTGGTCTTATTCTTACACAATTCTCACACAATTTAGATTCTTAGGTAATTTACCTATTAGTTTTATTTTTAATGAAAACAAAGATACCAATAAAAGCCTGCAGTCCAGGTTTAACAAAATGAGGTGATGCACAACCAGATATCTAGCTGCTTGACTGCTTTCTGTTGTCATCCTGTGATGCTTGACAGCTCATTAGTCTAAAACTGTGCTGTGTTTTGTGTTATTTCACTGTAAACCTCTTCAGATTGGCTGTGTCTGGTGTAGTTCACTTGCCTGCAGCACGAGCTCCTGCTCGATCCGTTCTGTGCAGTTGATCCGCTCAACCGTGGTGTTAGATCCGCTGTACTCGATCTCTGCTCCCTTAAAGGAGATTTCCCTTTTAAACATGGACACCACGAAGTTCCCGTTCAGGAGGAAGTTGGACTGACTGTCAGACAGAGCTGCAGATGAGAAAGACCAGGGTCTGTATTTACTAAACATCTTAAGGCTAAAAGTAGCTCACAACTTGCCGATCTAAGAGAAAATCTGAAAAACAACAGGCATGTCAGTCCTAGATTCAGGACTCTAATGGTGCTTCTCCACTGCATGGTACGGCACGGTTTGGTTCACTTTTGGGGGGTTTTCCACTGGGTAATGATAATGTGCTTTTAAAAAGGTATCACCTTTAGTTTTGGAAGCTATCCCAATTCCAAATTTTCCTTTGATTATATCCTTGTTCTCATTAACCAGCCGGGCAAGAAGTAACCGCTGTTCTCGCGTCCAGTTTGGTTTTCTTTTACGTGTGCATGTCTTACTATCAGCCCTGATCATTCTTCTCTGTTAATTAAAAGGCTGTTTATATGCATATTCACTAATTGTTTATGAGAAGCACACATGTAAGAGGCTGACAGTTAGCTGTACATATACCTGTTTATTTAGTGATATTAAGTGACTGCATTTTAAAAATCTTTATTTGAATACGGAAACATAATATTGCACTTTTTCTACTTTTCATAGTTAGTAAGCATGCTGACATCTTGAAGACTTCTCTCTATTCCTTAGTAAAAGTTTGTCTCACCAGCTTGCTGAATAGGTTTTAAGAGAAAACACTTAGCTAAGATATTTTTAGGGGTTTTGTGAATATGGGCCCAGACCTGGACAGTGAACCTCAGGTCACGTCTCATTCATCATCTGTGTGTGTTTGTGTTTATTTGGCCTTTTGACCTGAGTGTGAACAGCTACACAAACGTCCTGGACACGCTCACTCACTTTCATTAGCACCTCTGCATCTGTCAATCATCCGGAGTTTGACCTCCCTGTGACCCTGAATTCCCGGAAGAGTCACGGTGAAGCAGCATTGTAATACCACAGCTGTTCTGGACATGTGCCATTGCAATAGCATGCTATTCTTCATTTGAGTGCCACGTAAATATCATTGCATATAAACACAGCAATCATTCAGTGTATATTACACGTATCAGAGTACTGTGGTATTACCAGAGTAATCTGATCTGGCTATCTGTACTAACTCACCAAGGTAGTTATCATCTTCTGGCAATC
>NC_081797.1:1040000-1117500 GCF_963082965.1 Carassius carassius
TCGATCCCACGACACGACAGAAGAGTTTACAGCGGTCCTTCATCACAACTGAGGAACAAGAGAGATGAGCAGGACAGTGTTTGGGCATTATTTTACCATTACTTTGTTGATTCGGTACACTATAGCATTCAAAGTTTGGACAAGAAAGGAATTATTGATGAGAAAGAGATGAAAAACACCAGAGAACAATGAAAAACAGTTGAGCTACAGGGTCTGTGTACCTTTTGATATTCTGTGTACGTTTGCAATTTCAGAAATATTAATCTGAACCCAACCTATGCTTCCACAGATCAGTGTTCAGTCAAGTGTAAATATGAAGCAGTCGTGACTTCTGTTATAGACAATATGCTCAGTTTTGGACAACAGATAGTCAATGCAAATACTGTAATGCAAATCAGCAGAGGATGGCAAGTTAAAGTTTTACTGATCTGTAACCATAGACTCGTGCAGGAACTAAGGTACGAATGTGCACAGAAAAGTAAAATATAGATAAAGAACTAGATAATAACTAACTCTCTGTGTTACACGGTGTTCAGCCTTCCACCGATTGCATTACTTGCCCATCGCTCCACTGTCGTTTTGTATTTTTATAGAAATAAAGATATCAATGTAGTTCAGCTGGACAGCAGACAAGCATCCTCTTCATATCGAGTGAGTTTGCCTTTGTTTTATATTGTTGTTGTGTTATGTAAATTGATAATGAAAAACAAACCTAGCGTTCGTTTTAATGGTGAAAATACAAAAACCTTCAAATATAACATGGATATTTGTGACATCCTTCTTATTCGTTTTTATCAATAATTTATTATTATTTTTTAACAAAGAATGTGGTGAGACATAAAGATCAAATAAGTATAAATAAGATAAAATAAGTGTGCTAATGGATGCTGATACTGTTGAGCACATAACGTTAAAGGCTTCTTAACATAGGCTACCATTACACGCAGTTGTAGCGTCAGGAAGGATGTTTAAATATATATATCTATATATATTTATATATATAAATGAAAAAAAAAAAACGAATAGATGTGCAATTTTCTTGTTTCTGTGCATTTCATTTCTTCATTGAAAAACAAACTATCAAAATGCACACGGACTCTATACAGTCACATGTTTGAAAACTGTAGTTGAATTAGCAGCTTTCTTGAGATGTTGGCTCATATCCACTCTCCACCCTCATATAAACATGTCAGAGCAGCAGAGAGAGTTTCTGATCAGTGAATGAACTGCAAAGTCATTCTCAAGTTTACTTCTGTGTGTCAGAGAGCCATGTGATTTCTTCATTTCATCTGTCAGCGACTAACTACAGCATTCACTTCAGATAAAAGCGTCTGCCAAAAGCATGAATGCTGTCTGTGTGCTATTCATCAGAGTTTGATGAGCTCAACAGATTTATTATGAAGCCCGGCTCCTCCATCAGCCACTAAAAAACCATTACAACAATGCCAACTCATCTTCAGAGGGAGATGCTAAAGGAAGGGAAATTTGTTGCTAAAAGTTGCTAAATGTATTTGTGATGTTAATGTAGATTTCTTTGTAAACTAATATGCATAACACAATATTAAAATATAAAAAGCTGTCTTTTTAAATACACTGAATTATTGAACTCTTACACATTTTTGAATGCTTACAATTAAAAATATTTAATAGCTAGTAAAAAAAAATGGTTAATTTGTTGCAAGGTTGCTTTTGGAAGAAAAGGTTGGTAGGGTAGTCTGAAAAGTGGCTAAAATTCTCAAGAAAGTTGCAGTGTGTGTGTGTGTGTGTGTGTGTGTGTGTGTGTGTGATGGGTCAGAGGTCAGAGACACTCACTGCCGCTGTATTTGGGCACCCAGCGGACGGAGGGTGGCAGTCCGTTGATGTTGAAGTGTTTCCCGTCGAACTGTGCACACTGCTCCTCCCTGAAATCCCTCTGGCCCCGGGGACACGGATCCGTGTTACACGAGCGGAACTTCATTCTGCGGCCCACACAAAACCGGCCTCCGTTCCTCGGCCTGAGAGACAGAAACATATCTGTGCTGTTACACACTGAACGCCTTTTGATAGGAAGAAATTATTTAACACAAAAATTCACTAATTCAATGCAAACGGGCACATTTACAGCAAGTCAAACTTCTTAATTACTTAAAAACTTTGTCATAACTCAAGTAAAAAAAAAAAAATTCTATATAATTTTTTTTTTATTATCTTTTTAGGGCCATCAAGATAATATTATTTAGATAATAATATTTTGCCTAAAAAAATGCTTTTTTATTTTGATATACTATTAATGACATGATGGAGTAAATCAATATCATATTGAATCATATGTAAAATAACAAAGAAAACATTTGTATAAAGAAAATGAATCCTACTTTTAATGCCATTAAGATCATATTTCACTTTAAAATTCAAACATATATATATATATATATATATATTTCACCTAAAAAAATAAGTATATTTAATTTTTTATTTTTTATAATAATCATATTGTATAACTAAATAAGAAAGAAAGAACAAAAGACAGATATAAAAAAGATATAAAGATATAAAAATAAATTATATTTTGCCTAAGTATATGGAATCTAAGCTTTTTTATATATACTTTAATGACATGTTGGGGTAATATATACATATATATACATATATATATATATATATATATACACAGTATATTTTTATTTATTTTTGTAATTATAACATTATTTTCATTAAAACAGAATATGTGTTCATTGTTTTGGGGATGAAATGCACAAAAGAATTCCCCCAAAAATCAAATCACCACCTGCGGTTATTGAGTCTCAGTGCATGTGAGTGTGTTGATGCACTTACTCAGGTTTATTGCAGTCTCTTGTTGTGCTGCGTGTTCCTCCTCCACAGGTCCTGGAACAAACACTGTAAGGGCCCCAGGGGCCCCATTCACCATGAACCGGCTTCATGTCCATCTCTTTATTTACACACATGCCGTGCCTGCAGTGCTGAAAACACACAGACATTACATCAGAATATATGTAAGGGAGAATTATTAGTGTGTGCTGGTTTGACTAGTTCAGCAGTCCCTGGCTCAGATGGAAGAGGTGGGCAAGAGCGCAGTTCAGTTATCTTTAGATCAGTGAGAGTGAGCGCTAAAGAACAAGAGCGCAGAGCTTCTGATACGTGCTGCATGATTGCATGAATATTTCTGACAGCAAAAACAATAGATCTGTAAAGCAATATATTGTGAGAGGGACGTGTGTTACCGCGTCCCATACGACTCTAAATAATAAACCACAAAGTTAACAGAAGGATTCACTCCACTGTGTTGTGATCAGAAACTGTGTGCAAGTGAAGCCTTTATCCAATGCTCGCTCTGATCTCCAGTCCTCTGAGGACCAGTGATGCAGAATGAGACACTGCTGAAGTGCATCATGGGTATTAAAGGTGCACTAAGAGATCTTGGGAAATTCTAACTTGAGCCACCCTCCCTCCAATCGCCGTCCAAAGCCACGCCCCCTGAACGCAAGGACACACACACAGATCAGACGACCAGAGACAACATTACTACAACACATCATGTGTTATTCAGCGGTCAGAAAACTTTATAGCACAGTTAGTAAAAGTACTACAATACCTGCCATTCTCGCTCTGCCTGCACACAGAATATATAAACACATTCAGTTAATTTTGTGATTGCTATCGGGATGTGAAGAGACTTTCAACCAGCATAACAAACAAATGTTCCTGAAGACAATCAGCTATTGCACTCATTACAGTAATATCTGACAGTGCACATGCTCTGTTCGGCGTCATCAGACAGACAGAGACCCGCTGGCAGTAACCGAACCCTCGCTGCGCAGCACTGGCTGGAATGCAGGACAGGCTGGCGTCGGTCTCGCACACGATAACTAAACCTGAGCGCACAGATAAGAGCGACAGAGCTCATTACAGTCTCGCAGCACTGCTTCCTCTCCTTCCACAGTCACATCTCTACTGCCAAAGCCTTCCTGCTTTCCTTCATCACGTCATTCATCACAGATACTCGGCTACACACCACACTACTGACATTCATTTATGTCCCTTATGCCAAAAATCATTAGGATATTAAGTAAAGATCATGTTCCATGAAGATATTTAGTAAATTTCCTACCGTAAATATATCAAATCTTAATGTTTGATTAGTAATATGCATGGCTAAGAACTTCATTTGAACAACTTTAAAGATTATTTCCTCAATATTTAGATTTTTTTGCTCCCTCAGATTCCAGATTTTCAAACAGTTGCATCTCAGACAGATATTGTCCGATCATAACAAACCATACAGCAATGAAGAGATGATTTATAAATCAATGTTTTTTTGTTTTTTTTAAATTACTGGTTTTGTGGTCTAGGGTACTTTCAAATGCTTTGTGCCAAAAAAAAAACTTGGTAGCAAGAGAAAAAAACATATTTGAAATAAACCTATCTATCTTGAAGATAGCACCATTGTAGCATTATGGTATTCTCTGAAGTACTGTATCTACAAGGAAAATGTCAAATGCTGCAGTACATGAATATGGAAATCAATTAGAATATAAATATAGTGATCATCACAGTAGTGTACTGTACATCCCTGTACCGCGGTACAGCCACAGTATCTGTTTCTCCTCTCAGTAACACTGTAATCTGGCTCTAAACAGGAAGCATAATTAGAGTGAGAATAACAGAGATCCGGTGACTGCTGCATTCATTCATTCACTCATTCATTCATAACTCTGTGTGTGATATTGATCTCTGACTGCAGGCTTCCTCTTTCCTCTGATAACAGCCATGTCACACAAGAGCGTCCAGCAGGAATCCACAGCAGTCTGACCCAAGCAGACCTGTGTCCTAATAATAGACATATTATTAAATACATACAAAGTATATACTGAATATAATGTGCAAAATACTATACTATGAGTTAGAATACATGAATATGGTAATCACTACAGTATTATTATCTGATACTAATGTTTAACGCTTCCTAGTTTATATTCGGACCCTGTTTGCGTGAGCTCTTTTACATCTGTTAAATCTGTGTTGTGTTCCTGAAGTGTTCACAGATAAATGTCAGGAACAAAAGGAAGAGTGGATGTGAAGATGGCAGGTCTGCTGTGATTGTGCATCGTCTGATGGGACGTTTCTGAGAATAAGATAAATATGGAGTGAAACAGCTTCAGCGCATCACATTTAACACTCGAAAACACGGCTAAACCAACACAAAGTGATGCAGCCAGTCACACACTGCAGCTGGATACACTGCTACAGAGAGCCGCAGGGCACAAACTCACGCACACACACACTCTCACACACTTACACAAACGCACTGCACAAGACTGCGCACCTGTGTGTCTGTCTGTGTGTGTGTGTGTGTCGGGGTGTTTCTTCAGCTCTATGTGCGGCTGCACTTAAAAAAATGAAACACCCTCTTGAAACACACTTATAACACTTGAAGACTAACAATGAATCATACAGCTCATTTCAAATCGAGTATGCTATGCACCCTTAATACACACAGTTAAATACACATTTTTCATAATGTGAAAAAATCACAGCGTGAATGCAATTTTTTAAATCTTAAAATATGTCGAAAGTTTTTTCCTTTTTGAGATAAATGATTTTTGTTTTCTTCACATCACATCTCATATTTCACTGACAAATTTAGTACACTAACTTTGGTAAAAAACAACTGCAGATTTGTTGGCTGTGGTGGAAAAGACAAAAATAAACCACAGTGGAGGGACATTTATATAAAAAAAGATATAATAAAATAAGACAAAATTAAAGTAAACACAACAAATAGGAAACAGGTGTTTAAATTAAATAAAAAATATATATATATATATAAATTAGATCAAATAAAATAAAACTACACTGAAGTAAACCACAAATAAGGGACAGTAAATAAAATTAAATAAATGTTTTTTTTTATGTTATGACATGTTTTTTATGTAATGCATGCTGATGAACTTTTATCATAATTTATAGTTATATGGTAACCAACGTGTTAAACTTTCAACCCGTTCATTTCAGTGTGTGTGTGTGTGTGTGTGAGAGAGAGAGAGAGAGAGAGAGAGAGAGAGAGAGAGTGTGTGTGTGTGTGTGAGAGAGAGAGAGAGAGAGAGAGAGTGTGTGTGTGTGTGTGTGTGTGTGTGTGTTTGTGAGAGAGAGAGTGTGTGTGTGTGTGTGTGTGAGAGAGAGAGAGAGAGAGAGAGAGAGAGTGTGTGTGTGTGTGTGTGTGTGTGAGAGAGAGAGAGAGAGAGAGAGAGTGTGTGTGTATGTGTGTGTGTGTGTGTGTGTGTGTGTGTGTGTGTGTGTGTGTGTGTGTGACGGATTGTAAATGGCCATGTGTGTGCTGGCGGTACAGAATAGGCCCGGACCACCGGCGAGACCTGAGTGCTGTCAGAGTCTGAAGCCTTAAAGGCATTCCACTCCCCGCTGCCATCTTCATGTTTACAGCCTTTGTTTAGCTTGAAAAGCCGCGGCTTGAAAGAGGCTCCGAGGAGAAAAAGAACGAGAGAAGGAGGGGTGAAACTCACTGCGCACACACTCTTGCCACATGTATGGGCTGTTTGTTCTGCCAATAGAAGCATCTGGGGCCATCGTGACCTTCAATTAGACTCATGGAGGTGTGGAAACAGCCTGAGCTGAGGGCGAGAGACACACACACAGAGAGAGAGAGCGAGATAAAGAGAAAGACGGGCTGAGGTGACTCTGAGCTTGTCAAGATTTGCTCTTAATTGAGAATGCAGTGAGATATTTGAAGGTTGAGTGAGAAAAACCAGCCCAGCTGCTGCCAACACGTGTTTTAGATTTGTGACTTTCACACACACACACACACACACACACACACACACACACACACACACACACACACACACACACACACACACAACCTGTACCCATACCACCAAACTAGACACTCATTTAGTAAAAGCCAACAAATCCGCTGGGAATCTACAGCTAGGAAACACTCTCACACACTTTGCATAAGCATATAAAATATAAACTTGTCAAAAGCAGCAGAAACCATCCATCTGCTGTGTGAAAGTACTGTATGGTTAAAATAAACACAACTGTGATACAGTTATAAATAAAATATGTAATAAATATTAAAAATAAAATGTGTTTCTTTAAATGAATGAATGAATATATGAAGCAGCAAAAAAAGAGAGAAATGCATTCTCATCTGCCCAAAATATAAACTAAAAATTATTTAGGCAACAGATGTGGTTTAGTTATAATAAATAAAAAACTATGAAAATAAAATAAATTAATAAATGAAAATAAAAAGCGGCAGACACAGTGTTTCATCCATTGTGTTAGGGTGATGCATGGTTAATAGCTGTAAAAAAATAAATAATAATAAAAAAAAATAATAATAATAAATAAATAAATAAATAAAATAAAAATAAAATAGTGTAAACTTTGGGGGAAAAAAGAAAGAAACAAAAAAAAAAAAACAGAAAAAAAATAAAACAATATTGCCAAATGCACAAAATCTAATGTAATTATTAAAAGGGACCATGAAATGGTCAGTCCATCTGCTGTGTGAAGGCGCTGCATGGTGCCCTGTAATTGTGTGAACGCTGTGGTGAACACACATCCATCAGCGCAGGAATGACAGAAGAAACACCTCTCGTTCTCAACCTCTCTCATTTTGACAAGCTCGTTCGCAAAACACATCACCTTACAGGCAGAACTTCTCACCGCTCAGGGTCAAAGGTCACAGCACTCACAGGAGGCTTCAGTTAGCACATGCATACGATATACATCAGCATGACATCAAAACAGACTGTATTTACTCTCCTAATTCAAGTTCCTGGTATTATTGAGCATGATTTATCAGTTAAGCTAATTTCCTTAAAAAATAATATTAATACTTCCAACGGTTGGTTCATACTTGGCAATAATATCACAGCCCACTTTTTATGATCCAGTCAAATCTTGACTGAGAAGATAAAGTCCAGTCCTACGGAATATCCCACCAACTGTTCTCTTACACTCATAAAAATGGAAATTAAATGTTAAAAATATTTTTTACGTAAATAAATAAACAAACATGCAAGTACATGACTGCAAAAAGACTGCTCTTCCAATATATCAGAAGTCATTTAATAATGAAACACATTCTAATTGTCGCCACTTGGGGCGCTGTAGCATCACGAGTCTTCTTCTATGGTCTTCTGGTTGTCTCTGGTATTACTTCTTAAGCTAAACACAGTAACTGATACATTAGCGTCAGATGTAAGGCTGTTTAAAACCAGTTTAGAAGCTTGTCTCACGTTAGAAATACAATCAGAGAAAAAAAATAGATCTATTTGAATAAATCAACACACGATGGCATTCTAGGTGTTGACAAATGACATGTAAAGCATGACATGTGAACTGAACAGCTGATCTGCTGAAGTAAATCCCGTCAGATCTTAATGACAGACCTCAGCGTCTACAACAAACCCACAGAACAGGAGGTGCACTCGTACACGGCCCTCAGCGATCGGGAAAAACACACTTTTATCCTCAAAACACACACGAGCACACAGATGTCACACCGCAAAACACATGTTCAGGTAATATGGCATCTTCAGAGGTTTCCTTGTAGAATCCTTCAAAATATGACAACAACAACAACCTCACTTTCATATTTGATTTAAGAATAAACTATTTTAAGCTTGTAACTTCTCCTTGTTTCACTACAACACAACCCCATTTTTAATTGACTTAACATGACAAAAAAATAAATTAATTAAAAACAGATAAATTAAGGAGTCATTGGCTCATATAAGAAGCAAATTTCCCCTGCCCTAGAATCTCCCCTCCTTTTAAAGCATCAGCATTTTAAAGTTCACTTAAAATAGGAACTAAACAGTCACAAAGAATTGTTTATTACACCGAATCTGTGCCAATATCACATCTCTTGGCCATTGAGTGTAGTTTGGGCTCCTCCTCAGTCCTGCACACATCCCGTTGGTTTTTTGTTCATTAACAACACATACATGAAATTAAATCTGAGGTGTTGAATTTCATCATTAGCTCCTTGATTTCTTTCTTATGTAGCAAAATATCACTTGCAAATTAATATTTTTGGTCGCAAACGCAACCATTTTAGTCGCAGTCTGAAGCCCTGATAAAGGTGAGATGAAATAAACGAGTCATTCCACAAACAGCATGAATGCACCTTTACCTCGATTACTTGGCAATCACAGCAACAACTCATTCGTGAAAATCAGATCCCGGGCCGCCGGTACAGTACTAGACGTCTCGCTGGAAACACATGCAGATTAGCAGGAGAAGTGACAAGCGATCCACATGGAGAAACGAGCTGCCAGGAACAGCAGCCAAGCCGGAGAGCCGCGGCCAACAAATTCTCCAACGTTTACAAGACTTCAGTCTTTTTCTCTAACTGCCTGAGACGAGGACAGGTTGAAGGTTCTGCTGAGCCAAAGCTGGGTTAGACACACAATAGTGTTTATTGTACCTCCAGACATAAAGCTTATTGGAAGAGGAACCGAATACAAGCACAATTATGACTTGACTTCATTTACAAGCATCTTTATTGGGATGCCTCCATTCTGTCCCAATAAATCGACTCTATTAACAGCTAGTTCATGTTTTAATGTATAGTCACCATTCCATGTTAGGTTCCCTGCTGAAAAGAACAGTTTGTTCATCGTATGATTACTAGTAAATTACTAACCAAATTGACCAGGCAATTTAGGCAAGTTAAGAAGTCTATGGATCTAGTGGATCTAATGGATGCCAGGATCTAAAACAAATTCTCAGATGAGACGAGGACAGGTTGAAGGTTCTGGTGAGCTAAAGCAAGTTACATACACAATAGTGTCTACTGTAACTCTAGACATAAAACTTTATTGGAAGAGGAACCGAATACAAGCACAATTATGATTTGACTTCATAGAAAATCATATTTATTGAGATACTGAGATACCATACTGTCGTAATAAATTTACTTGATTAAATGATTAGTACACTTTCCTCACGTATGTCATCCAAGGTGTTCATGTCTTTGTTTCTTCAGTCAAAAAGAAATTAAGGTTTTTGAGGAAAACACTGCAGGATTTTCTCGATATAGTGGACTTCAGATGGCGTATACTGGCTGAAGGTTCAGAATGCAGTTTCAGTGCAGTTTCAAAGGGCTCTACACGATCCCAACCAAATAATAAGGATCTTATCTCCATAGCTATCTTTGCCCATAGTTTCCCTAATGAAACAAACAGTTTGGACTTAATACATATACCAAAATGTATATACCAAATTATGGAAGCCTGCTAGTTAAAACTGCAGTCTATACAATTTGGCTCTTTGTTGCCATCTCTGTTTGGAAACCCCTCAATTGCAGTTATTTGCGGAATTATCTTCTTTGTGTGGGCTGTGCACCAGCAGAGCTCCTCAGCACGGATGAATCTAATGTTTTGTTGTGTGGCTGTCAGTCACCTCACTGGTGTGGATACATTACTTTGGAATCACAAATGATAAGAATGATACGATTTTTCACCAGATAATATCATCTGAACAAGTAAGTAACTTGGGGCAGCTGTGGCCTAATGGTTAGAGAGTTGGACTTGTAACCCGGAGGTTGCAGGTTCGAGTCTTTGGTGCTGGCAGGAGTTGTAGGTGGAGGGAGTGAATGAACAGCGCTCTCTTCCACCCTCAATACCCATGGCTGAGGTGCCCTTGAGCAAGACACTGAACCCCCAGTTGCTCCCCAGGCGCTGGGTATATAGCTGCACACTGCTCCGGGTGTGTGTGTTTACTTCTCACTGCTGTGTGTGTGTGTGTGTGTGTGTGTGTGTGTGTGCACTTGGATGGGTTAAATGCAGAGCACCAATTCGGAGAATGGGTTACCACACTTGGCAAATGTCAAGAGTTTGACTTTTTTAAGTAACATGGCTGCCACTTTTGTTCTGAACCACTGAGGAAAAAAGCATTACAACGTCGCACTACCAATGGTGGTTAAATATTAACGATCTCATCAAACCATGCAAATGATTATTGTTGTTATACTTTGTTTATAAAATGTTAATATTAACAACATCAGCATTGCTTGACTACGTGTTTTTAGTGTTTTAGCATTACCTGTAGACTATTGGTGAATCTCCAGTTGTCACTGAGGACTCTCGATTGGACCTTTCTGGATTACAATTCACCATAAAAATTATAAATTGAATTATTCCAGCTGCTGTGAGAAAAGGCCATTAATGACCTGCAGCATTCTTATATGCAGTATAACCTACAAGCCATGATAACTTATTTATGTTTACACACGTGATTTAATGACGCAACAGCATGCTTGTTTTTCCCATGAATTCCAACCAGTGCCTCTCATATTAGAAAGCATTATTATAAGCTTACTGTTCTGAATCATGCTAAAATAAGGAGATAGTTTAGACTTTTTTGCATAATTTTTGACCAAAAAAAAGGTACGGAATGCAGCTTTAGGCAAGTTAAGAAACCTAACTGGGATGTTGGGAATACAAGCACAATTATGATTCACTATGATTTATTGATTATGATTCATCAATAGCAAGCATCTTTACTGGGATGCAACCATTCTGTACCAATAAATGCACCATCGGGAGGTGTTGGTATTTACAGATGGCAAGTGATGGGATGCCCTCGTTAGCGCAGGGCTGACTGAGCCGGATGACAGACAGGCCGCTGGGGTCATGTGACAGCATTACTCACTCCAGTGACCTGCAAGACAGAGGAGGGCATCGAGGACAAAGAGAGGCAGAGGGAACGAGAGGGAAACCACAAAGAATCAAAGCAATTATGGTCTGATCCTAACATTGCTCTTCTGCATCTCCACTAGAGCTCATGTGTTTGATGATTACCAGCTCTTATTTACATAGTGGTCCATTTACAAGCTTGAACGGGATCAAACGAGCCAACGTTTGGAGATAAATGAGAGAGAAGAGAGACAGAGAAAGACATTTTGAACAAGCCTTCGTGAGGAGCTTCCCACATTAAAGAGCTCGAGACAGGCAGGTGAGCTGAGACCAAGAGCTGCATTTCTTTCAACTTCTGCGACTTCAAACGGCCCCATGAGGAGGTGACACAAGGCACTCAGCACCACAAACAAAGGTGCAGGGGCCACGAGGGGTAGAAGCCCAAGAAAAAAGACCCTTTGTGTCCCTGTTTCTGTAAAGAGTCACGCAGTAACTGTTTTGCTCAGCATGATACATAACAGCGCTAACTAACAGGTCACGATCCAGTTCAGTTCTGAATTAACCAGTTATACAATATAAGAGTGTGGGCAGCAAAATAAAAACATGAAAATTAAGAAACATTTCTCATGTATTCTGTTGAATGCAAGCCATGCATGTATTTTGTCACTTGGTAGTATGCTGTCCAATTACACAGGTGCCAACATGCACTTGTTGAATTTGAATTAAACTAAAATAATAGAATATAAGACCCAGATGACATTAAATATGATTTCAAACAAATATAAACATGGTTTGTTCCAATTAGAATGTGTTTTATGAGGTGAAATATTGGCAGCGAAACCAGCAGCAATCATGGCATAAATAAATTACTATTTCATCATCATGTAATAATATAATAATATAATAATTGTTATCAAAATAAATTAATCCATTAAAAAAAATTATATATATATTCTTTTGTTTTGACACTTTTGTTTACTTATGTATGATACATAATTTGGCTCTGTGTTGTATCACCATCTAATATAAAGTCTATTTCCTGAAGCCAAACCAGTTGAGAATCTTAAGATAATTCCTCCCCAAATACTATTTTTATATACAGAAAATCAATTTATGTTCTTTATGTAGGGATGTTTAGTTGAACTATCACTGCTTTAATAAACCATTACCACAGCTGGAGGAATAATGCTAGAGTATTAATAGATGTGAAATACTAGTCAAAATGGGAGGTCTTGATCACTAATGAGTAATGAAGCTTAACACTGAAATGAACTCTTTCATGCCCTTGTGGTTTTAATCAGAGGATGTGAGAACAACCAAAAAACACTGCTTGCTCTCCTTCCTCCGCAGGGCTTCATGTACTGCACCGCAATCCCACCGTTAATGAGACGAGAAAGGTTTCTGCTTTCCCAGCCACTAGCCTGATTGTGGCTGTTTTGGTTGGATTAAGATACTGCCCACCTCTGTTAACATTTGATTCACTCAGAAAGCCTTGTTCTAGAAGTTTCCCTGTACATAGAGGGTTAAAATGAAGGAGAAACGGACCCCCTCCTTCTGTAGTGTCTTTTGTGTTGATCTAAACCCAACACTCTCTAAAACTCTCTGACCAGTGACCCACTCACCCACATCGTAAAGAGGTTTGGGGGTCACGGGTTCATAACAAGGTGATCCGCGGGTGGCATTCGGTTTCAAAGGCTTGATACTACACCTCGGATCTCAGCTCTCAAAGATCGAGCAGCAGTGAACTAAATGCGGCTAATTAGCATAGCAATTGAGAAACAATTGAAAGGCATCGCAACACTTAT
This sequence comes from Carassius carassius, assembly GCF_963082965.1. NCBI lineage: Eukaryota > Metazoa > Chordata > Actinopteri > Cypriniformes > Cyprinidae > Carassius > Carassius carassius. The sequence goes on from NC_081797.1 coordinate 1,053,475, forward strand.
GGTGTGTGCACATCAAAAGCAAAATTAATTATAAGCATGATTATATAGTCAATTTGAAAAATGTGCCGTCAAGTTGAAAAATGTGAATACCAACAGAAAATTTGCATGACGTATTGTCGCGCTAGCCAATCAGCGAAGAGTTTATTGACATGTCCAGTTTGACACGTCCGGTTGTATCAGAAAACGTTTTTTATTGTTTTTATTCATGCATGAAAAATATCTCGCAAGTAAACTACAGCGAGTAACATGATGCAAAAATTCACTTCACTTTTGATGTGAACATCATTACTCTACTACACACACTATATTGGGATTTCTTGAAGAACTGGAGGGGTTTCTTTTACAGTCAAGTGGGATTAAATAAATACCCCCAAATTAACTTGATTCCGTATTTAGGCAGCTAATGTCACAGAGAAGAAGGAAACCAGCTATGCAAGCTCACATTACCATCCTCATCAGCTTTGACATTTCAGTTTAACGCACGACTGACCGGCAGAAAAAAACACAGGCATGAAAGTGAAGGGAAAGTGTCTTACCATGCCATAGCCACATTCGGTCCCATCAGCGAGCGGCATGTGCTGCGTACGACATCCTTTATGGTCGCCCTCCGCACTAGTGCACCAGAGACGCTTGCACTGTTTCTGCAATCAACGAAAGTCATTTCAGTCAAAACTGGGGAAATAATGACTTTAACATTGGTTCATTTAACCCTACACAAGTACTCGAGAGTTTTCTTGATATGGGTACAATCTAAAATACAGATAATGGGATAGTTCACCCAAAAATGAAAATCACCCCATGATTTACTCACCCTCAAGTCAGGTGTACATGACTTCTTCTTTCAGACGAATACAATTATATGAAGTTATAATAAAAAAATTTCCAGGCTCTTGCAAGCTTTATAATAGCAGTGAATGGTTGTTAAGATTTTCCAATAAATTGCATCCATCCATCATAAAAAGTGCTCCCAACCACTTTGGGGGGTCATTAAATGCCTTCTGCAGAAAACTGATGAGTTAGCATAAGATTAATTTTGCCTACGTCCAACATCATTCGCTGAAACACTACTCTCTCATGAACACGCACACGACAGTTAGTTAAGCAAGATATTACAGTTTATAAAGTCTTAAATATGGATTATTTCTTTATATTAACACATTGATTCACTTCAGAAGGCCTTTATTAACCCCCAACAGCCGTGTGGAGCACTTTTTATGATGGATTTATGCACTTTTTTGGGCTTGAAAATCTCAACAGTCATTCACCACCATAATAATGCTTGGAAGAGCCAGGATATATTTTTTATATATTTAACTTAATATATAACTGATTGTATTTGTCTGAAAGAAGAAAGTCATATCAATCTTGGATGGCTTGAGGGTGAGTAAATCATGGGGTCATTTTCATTTTGAAATGAACTATTCCTTTAAGTTGCTTGTATGGACAATGGATTAAGATGGTTAGCTAACCAAGTCTTGAGACTGCAAAAACTCAGAGGCCAGAAGAAGAGATGAACAATGGGAGAACTGAATAAGAGGGTAAAGAAACAGTTGGGTTCCCTAAAGCAATCTGTTTTTCTCTTGTTAAATGACTAAACGGCCTCCCAAAACGACGATGGACCACTGTACAAAGGAACCTTGTTTTAGGATCTTTTGTTAACAGGGATGAGTCGTTAAAGGGGACATTGGATGCCCATTTCTTTAGGGCCTTCATGAAATGTCTGCAATGTAATGTAATGTAAATGAGGGTTATGGAAACATAGCTAATGCTCTGTGGAAGTAGATTTAGATCGTACCATAAAGGGACAGACTTGGGAGCCGGAGCCGAACATGAGTTCACACTGCCGGTTGGCGTTGTAGAGTTGACCTGGAAGCTGGCTGGGAAGGTTATACATCCTCACCAAAGGCTCGTCAAGGAGACATTCACCATAACCAGTGCTGAAAAGAAAAGAAAAGAAAAAACAAACAGATATCAACACATTCATCAAGGGGAACTCCAGCAATAGCTTCAGGTAGGTTTCTTCATCCCCAGAAGCCTGGAGGAAGTACTATTGTAAAGCATTTAGTGTTTTAAGCATCAACTCCCAGTGGATAATTATGAATGCAGTCTTTCTGATTTCACCTGGCGTCTGAAGGTCAAGTGTAAGATGGAGGCAGAAGTGGGTGGTCTGCTTTGTTACCTGCGAGTAACTGATTGAATGGACCTCAGCCAACACAAAGACCGCATTTCATGCAAGAAAAGACAGTGCTCTTTAACAATGCTGTGTCTCCAAGAATCAACTCAATGGTGCCAATACCAACGTTTCAGCAAAGTCATGACATATACGTCCCACCACACCCTTCCTTTGAAACACATAAAGGAGCTACAAAAGAGCAGGGCACCACATTGAAGCTCATTGAATTGTTGGGCTTAACACCTCTGAATGGCTCTTTCAGCCAGAGAGAGAACAAAATAAACCTCCTTTCTCCATTCGCCAGCTCACCTTTCTGCAAGGAAGAACGGAAACTGAGGCTCAGAGTAGCCATGTGATGTAATTATGTGAGTTGTTGATGTTGCTGGTTCAATTTGTCCTTGGCTTTGAGACTAAGCACCTGCGTCAGCTGATTTAGTCCTCTCATTACCTTGCTCTCCCTTCACTCCCACTCCACACATCCTACAAGACACCTTTGTCTTTACGAAGGGGAAAACGGACACTACTCGGAGTGCATGTGTCCTTCTGCGGGACTCATTTATCCATCAGAGTTACGATGACAGCGCAGTACGCTCTTGTCTCTCCGCACCTCGCCATCAGCTTGTAAGACTCTGAGTTATGAGTTCATCAAATCAGCAAGACTGAAGCTGACAGAAACCCTTCACAGGAGTATGCCAGTACAAAGCTCTTAAAGAGCGATAAGATTACAGTAAACTGAGACCGTCACATCTCCAAGTACTACGCTCCAAGTACTACGCTCAAGGGAGTGTGAGCATGTGAATTCAGGCTCTTTCGCATAATTAGAAATGCAAACACTGGACGATTTGCATCCTAATACTGGATTTAAAGAGACAGTTCATCCAAAACAGAAAGGTGTAAATGCTGAAGAAGATATGTGACGCTGGAGCACAAAAGCAGTTATAAGTAGCACAGGAATATTTGTAGAGTTTGCCAACATGTTATGGGTCAAAATGATCAATTTTTCTTTCATGCCAAAAATCATTAGGATATAAAGTAAAGATCATGTTACAATTTTGTAAAGTTCCTACTGTAAATATATCAAAACTTAATTTTTCATTAGTAATATGCATGGCTAAGAACTTAATTTAAAAGTGATTTTCTCAATGTGTAGATTTTTTTTGCACCCTCAGATTCCAGATTTTCAAATTCTGAAATTTCTAAATGGATCTTAATAAAAAAAAAAAAATGGACCCATATGACTGGTTTTGTGGTCTATGGTCACATATTTTGATGAATGTTGGGTTCAATCAACATTGGAATCCACTTAAAAAAAAATCAAAAATCAAAAAATCTTTTCACGAGAGAATGAAAATTGTTACAATTTTGAACGACAAGGGTGTGAAGAGTTCCACCTGAGATTTTAAATAATTTTTTTTAAATAATTTAACACAAATACATTTAGGTTAAAGTACTTAAACTGGAATAAATTACAGATATCTAAATGAATAAATGAATGGAAGAATGAACAATTGAATGAATGATAAAGGCACACAACAAAATAACTGAAACCTAAACTAAATTTAACATTTTAATGAGCACAATTTAAAATGAAAACTAAAAATACAACAATAAAAACTAATTTTAAATATTCATAAATACTACACTAGCAAATTAAAATGAAAGCTGAAAAACCAAAATCAATATATGAATAAATAGTACACTAGTATATAAATAAAAATTGACTATACACAAAAAAAACTTAATTGCCTTAGCAGCAAACTGAAATAAAATTTCAACAATTAATTATTATGAAATACAAATGACAAATGCATGTAACAAAATGACTAAAACCTAAATGAAAACAAACATTTTAACTAGCTAAAATCAATAGTTAGTTTCTATACATAAACAAATGCTAATTCAAAACATTAATTAACAGTACACTAGTATTAAAATACACTAGAATAGCATGGCTAAACCAACTAATAACCATCTCTAACCAGCAGCTGGAAACCATTTCAAACTAGCTGGATTTTCTGACAAATGACAAACATTTAAAAACAGATTTTACGAGGGTGAATAAATGATGATCATTTTTGCAGAAACTATCCCATTAAGACACTATTTATATACCCTAGTATTTACTGTGTGATACTCCCAAGGAACTTTGCAGAAGACTTACCATGATGCATGTCCAAATACCTGATAATACCAAGGTACTTTGTAGAAAAAGTGCCGTCAGGTTTCTTTGAGTTCAGGTCAGGCTGCGCCCTTCTGGCACAGACATGAAGTCCACACCTGGAGATCATTTGGGCGGGCTGCTAAAGTGAGTTTATTAAGGAAAATGACTCAGACGTACTATTATCGAAGGTTTTTTTGGACATGTATCATGGTAGCTTGGAGAAACAAGTAAATATCATGGAATATAAATACAGTAATCATTCAGTATTACCATCTCCATGGTTTTCTCTGTTCAGATGACATCATTCTAGCCCACTTATGAACAATATCCACAACTTCTATGAGACGTCCTGTTAGCGTGTCTGAGCGAGCAACAGTAAGCAAAGGTCAACAGGCCAGACTTTCATTAGTAAAGTGAAGTTTTGGTACAGCTCCAAAGGGATTTGATATATTGTGAGTTTAAACATGAGAATCGAGAGACGAACAGCAGATTTGTCCTTGAACAGCGAGAACTCATTTCTCAAGACATTCAGCTGCTGCTTTGAAAAGCCTCAATGAACGTCTGACAGACTGAGCTTTAATGCAAAGAAAAGCGTCTGAGATACAGAGCTTGTGGGTTTCTCCAATCATCTGTGTCCGTTTGAGTTGAAAATGACAAGCTTTTCAGAAAATAGAATTGGTTTTTACTTCCAAAATCGCAGAATCTCCAGTAACAAGCTGATTTTTCCATGCAGAAAAAACCTCCATTATAGTTTTGTATAGTATTGTACAGATGAGTGAACCGGGTTAATAATCAAACACATTAACTTAAACTGCTTCGGGATTCTGAGAAGTCATTAATAGATTAAAACGAGCAAAATTAGAGCCACTAAGAGTAATGTGCAAATGAGTTGTTTTGATTAATCCGAGTGTCTTCCAGCCGGATCAAATGTGTGTGCATGCAGTGTTTTTCTCTTTAATCTCCTCACAGAAGAGTGTTGAGTCTTGAAGAGCTCTTGAGGTTGAATGCACAGTCAAAACACAGATGCACTTGAGCGCTTCTGGACACTTTCAACACTTTACATTGCTTTTCCCACCAACGAACAGAGCTCCTGTAGCAAATTCATATGCTTTGCTCTGTCTGTCTGTTTTTGATCAAACCTTTCAATGCGGAAAAGAAACAACACAAATGTTAATATTTTTTCAAAGCAATTAAAAGCAGAGCAAACTTTTTTCCTGAGAAAGAAAACACCAAAATTATCTATGTTCAGTGGAAATCTCAACAATATCTCACACATCTCCAATAAGTCCAACTCCAATAAGTCTCCACAGCTATGAAAAAGCAACATTTGTGCAATAAAATTACTGAAACTATAAACCAAAAGCACTTTAAAAAAAAACTGTCCTAAATGGTGTCCACAAACCATCTTACTTGTGTTGTATTTCTTAGTGAAACATTTATAATAAATAATTAGGAAAAAAAGTAATTAACAAAATTACAAAACGGCCCTACATTGAAAGAAGATTACATTTCAAATTTTTTAATAAATTAAAGATCATTAGAGTATATTTCACAAGAAAATACCATTTTAGTTTGTTTTACTTGTTTAAATGAATGTTTTACAGGCAAATTCTGAATAAAAAATGAAAACAAAAAACATTTTTTCTCAGTCTTAAGTCAACATAAACAATGTTAATGAACCAACTCACTACTAGTTAAAATATCCCAATATGGAGATTTCAAAAGCTTCTTTCTCTTTTAAATAATTCTCCAATTATTTACATATAGCTACAACCAGGAACATGTATTAAAAATATTTAGTTTTCTTTGTATATATGGATTACTTTGGTTGCAACCGACATCTGGTGAATTTCAACAGCACCTTTAGAAGTATATTTACTGAGAATAATGGTGAAGTGTTCAATACTTATTTTACCCGCTGTACACACACACACACACACACACACACATGTTTGTTTTTGTGTAAAGTGTGTTCATCCCATAGGTGTAATGGTTTTTATACTGTACAAACTGTATATTCTCTGGCCCTACACCAACCCTACACCTAACCCTAACCCTCACAGGAAACTTTCTGCATTTTTACTTTCTCAAAAAAACTCATTCTGTATGATTTATAAGCGTTTTGAAAAATGGGGACATGGGTTATGTCCTCATAAGTCACCCTCTTCTTGTAATACCTGTGTCATACCCATGACATTATACAGAGTTGTGTCCTGATATGACACACACACACACACACACACACACACACACAGACGCACGCACGCACACACACGCGCGCACGCACGCACACAGACACACACACACACACACACACACACACGCATACACGCACGCACACAAACAGACGCACGCACGCACGCACACACACAGACGCATGTACGCACACACACACAAACAGACGTACGCACACGCACACACACACAGACACACACACACACACAGACACATGTACGCACGCACACACAAACAAAAGGCATGCACACACACACACACACACAAACAAACAGACGCACACACACACACACAAACAGACGCACGCACGCACGCACACACAGACGCATGTACGCACACACACACACACACACACACACACACAAACAGACGTACGCAAGCGCACACACACACAGACACACACACAGACACATGTACACACGCACACACAAACAAAAAGACGTGCACACACACACACACACACACACACAAACAAACAGACGCACACACACACACACACACGTTTCATTGGTCTTTCTTTGCATTCCTAACCCTTGTTGAGTTTCTTCTAGGCTGCATCACCTGTCGATCCACGATCCTGATCTGCAGGCCTTTGACTGCTGGAGCCACTGGAGCGCAGACGAGATCAAAGGGTCACGTCCAGAGAGAATCTAATTATATCTGACACTTCCTGTCTTACAGGGAAGCCCTTCAGCTGCGTCTCCTTCCTGTCCGGACCCCTCAATGAGCCGTCGCCCCGGGTTACATCGGCCGAGGGGCCAAGAACGCCAGCGACTAAATGACTGTCCGGCTCCCAGAGAGAGAGCAGACAGACTCAGAGCAGAGCGGGACAGGAAGAGCTCCTCTCAAAGGGGAAGTGCACTTCTGAGCTCTGAGGAGCGTGACCTGTTGAGGATTTGCTCAAAGGTCAATTTAACTTTAAAACCACAGCGCTGACATCTGATATTAGCACACTGACATACAAAACACCAACGGCATGCTGGGAAAACCACGTCCCACCAGCTTTAACCAGCTGACCAAAACCAAAACAGCTAACAGCCAAATAAGAAATGTTTTAAAATTGGCTTTTAATACTGTGAATAAAAATATGGAATTGGAATGTCCTCCATATGTATCAGGGTTTCCCAAAGTCTTATTTAATTTTTTTGTCAGCCGAACTCCTTAGATGTAAAATATTTACTTGAAGAACCCTCTGTTGATTTTAAGTTAACATATCAACAACTTTAAATAAATATTTTGTTATAGCAAATGATTATAATATACTAAAACATTTTATTTTGTTTTTATTAAAAAAAAATTATTAATGCATTTTTAAGATTTAATTAATTATTAGTTTCACGACTGGAAACCCAAACCTAAACTAAAAGTTGTTATTGTTACTAAAACTAAATCAAAGCTATATATATATATATATATATATATATATATATATATATATATATATATATATATATATATATATACAGTATATATAAAACCTAAAAAAAATAGACACAAATAAATTATTAAAACTTAAATTAAAATGGAAATATAAAAATAATATTTTTAAATTAAAATGGAAAAATGAATATCATTTTTATATTTCCATTGTAATTTAGTTAATTTTAGTTAACAATAACAACACTGAGTTTAGGTTTGGGTTTCCAATTCAAGAATTTTAAATGTAACAAATACTAAAATAGTATCTAAATCTTAAAAATAAAACTGTTTAAAACAACTAAAAACCATCTGCAAACAACTATAAACCATGTAAAACCAAATTCCAACTTAAGCTGGATTTTCTTTCATTTCTTGCTGTGAAATAACAAACGTTTTCAAACAGACTTGTTCTTTCATTACAAATGGGAAATGGGACTTGGTTGATATAAACGGATCCAGAGTGGACTGAACTGTGAGATGTAAGTGAGCACCTACTCCAGGAATTCTGTGATGTACTTGCGGCTGCATCTGGACCAGGACCAGGGGCTGGTGTCGTAGTTGAGCGTCGGGGCCATGACGTGGTACTGATGCTTGATCCCCGCCTCGCGGCACTTCGGACTGTCATCATGCGGCATGTTGAACCTGAAACACACACAACATACAGTTCACAAACACTTCAGGACAATTGTGTTTCTGCACATCTGAATATGAGGATATGAGAAATATGAAAGTACTGCAGAAGTACCGTGGTAAAATGATGATCGTAGTATGGAAACTGGATAAATAGCATCATTACCATATTCAAAAGCTATAATTATTTTAAGATACTTCAAAGAATGACACATAGTAGGATCACAGTATTTCGTTTGGAAGCTTATTTCCTCCCCGAAAAAAAAAAAAATTAAAAGGTAATTCTTGCTTTTTTTACTTGCACTGTGAGATGTAAACTGAAAGTGAGAACTGCTAGAAGTAAACTCAGAATTCCAAGAAGAATTCCAAGTCAGAATTATGAGATGTAAACTGAGAATTCCGAGAATTAATACTAAATTGCAAGCTGTAAATTCAGAATTCCGAGAAAAAGTCAGAATTATGAGACGTAAACTCAGACTTCTGAGGAGAAAAAAAAATTATAATTATGAAATGTAAACTCAGGATTCAGAGAAAAAAACAAAAAGTTATGAAATACAAGCTACGTATTCCGCGAAAACTCAAAATTCAGGATTTAAATTCAGAATTCGGAGAAAAAGTCAGAATTATGAGACGTAAACTCAGAATTCGGAGAAGAATTTTTTAATTTTTTATTATTAGACGTAAACTCTAGCCTAGAAACCTAGACGCACCCTAGCGGCAGCAAAATGTATTTCGCAGCCTAGAGTACAGTCTAGCAACTCTCAATACACCTTCTAGCAGCAAAAACCCAGATTGGGTCAGGCCAATCACGTCGTGTATAGAGCAGGCGGGGCAGGCTTAACATATGACGACAGAGAGTTGCAACGGCTGCCACTTGAAAACAAAGAATGGCGGCGGCAGCTGTCGAACAACGATCTTTTGAATCGGCTTTGGCCGCGACTCTGGAGGACTTGGAGTTAAGTTTCTCTTTAAGAAAAGAGCAAAGAACAGCACTTAAGTCATTTTTAAAAAAGGAAGATTTGTTTGGAGTTTTGCCGACTGGATACGGAAAAAGTTCAACCTTCTTCGTTGCTCTGATTGGTTGAAAGTGAAAAAGTGAAAGTGAAGTGACATTCAGCCAAGTATGGTGACCCATACTCAGAATTTGTGCTCTGCATTTAACCCATCCGAAATGCACACACACAGAGCAGTGAACACACACACACACACACACTGTGAGCACACACCCGGAGCAGTGTTCATCATTTATGCTGCAGCGCCCGGGGAGCAGTTGGGGGTTCGATGCCTTGCTCAAGGGCACCTAAGTCGTGGTATTAAAGGTGGAGAGAGAACTGTACATGCACTCCCCCCACCCACAATTCCTGCCGGCCCGGGACTCGAACTCACAACCTTTCGATTGGGAGTCCAACTCACTAACCATTAGGCCACGACTTCCCCTAAATGTACTGGCAGCGGTGGGATGTACTTGTAGCGCTAAATGTACTTGTAGCGCTATCCTATTGCGTGCAGAGGGATTTTGAGAGACAGCCGTTTATCCCGCCCCTCGGAGTAAGCCTCGTCTATGGAGAGTTTCCAGACTAAACATCTTGATGTAAGTCTGGCTGGCCAGGCTACGTAAACTCAGGATTCCGAGAATAAAAAGCAAAATTATGAGATGCAACCAAAGATTTCTGAGGAAACTCAAAATTCAGGATTTAAATTCACAATTCTGAGAAAAAAGTCTTAATTATCCGACGTAAACTCAGAATAAAAAAAGAAAATCATTTAAAAATATGAGATGTAAACGCATAATTCAGAGAAAAGAAAAAATATCTAAATTGTAAGTTGTAAATTCAGGATTTTGAGAGAAAAAAATCTGAATTGCGAGTCGTAAACTCAGAAATCAAAGGAAAAAAAACCTCAAAACTATGTAAAGTATAGCCACAATTCCGAGAATTAATATTTTTAATTACGAGATGTAAACTCAGGATTCCGAGAAAACCCCCCGCAAAATTCTGTGAAAAAAATAAAATAAAAATTGCAAGATGTAAATTCCGAATTCCGAGAAAAGAAAAAAGTTATAATTTTGTAATTATGAAATTACAAAATCTTTGGTTGAATTGTTTTATATATTGTGTTTAAAAAGTCGCTATTAAATTTTTTATATATTTTTACCATCATTTTGTGTCAATGCTGTAATGTGTTCGACTGTCAACAGGATGTGAAACCTCTTTTTATTACAGACAGGAAGAGTCCAGCAATAAAATCTTAAAATAAGAGCTGCATTGAGGCGAATCTGATGTCAGAGTCCAGAAACAGCTGTGAAATCAGACACACGACAGATACAGCACAGCCAGGAACGCAGCTGTGTTGATGCACATCTTTCAGACTCCATCTGTGAGGCTTCATCCACACGTTAAAACACTTTTCACATGTTACATTCGTGAAATACTTCTGCTGTCAGAATCGGTTTCATTTCAAGAACATCTGGGCCACTCGTGTAAAGAGCTTAAGCAAAAAACGAACATTCTGTTATCATTTATTCACACTTAAATCATTCAAACTCCATTTCTTCAGGGGACAATGTTCACACTGCTTTTATTGCACTTTTTAGACCTGGTCCAAATCCAGAAAGAGCAGAAAAAAAAAGAGTTATTTTTAGGTGAACTATTCCTCAGAAAAGTCTTATCTTTCTCTGTGGAGTCAACCAGCTCATCAACGTCAAGAGTTTTGGACAGAGGAAGTGAGATGCCAGATTTTCTGCATTGCATTAAAATAAAATCATTTTCAGCTATGAAACAAATGAAAGATTAAATGTTATAGCCTAATAGAGTCATTTATCAGCGTTAAAAACTCATGAATCGTTCTTATTGGATCTCAATGACCTCTGACTGATTATAACAAAATAATGCATTTCCTCTGTATTTTTGTCTTAATTTCCAGTACAAGGCAGATATTTGTTCTTGTTTTAAGCAAAAAATCACTTAATTCTGATGCATTTTTTTAAAAGAACCTATATCTTGTTATTTTGCTACAAAAATGTTTTAATTTTAGTATTTTTGTATTGCTTTCCAATACAAATATCTGACTTAATATCTTAAGTCAACATTAATTTACTTAAGAAACAAAAAATTTTCTATTGTTTTATTAATCTTACATTTAAAACAAGAAAATCTGCCAACGGGATCAGAAAATAACTTTAACTTAATTTAAGTTTCTTTGAATAATTATTATAATAAGAATTACTAAGAATAATTATAATTAGAATTACATAAAACATTAAGTCTTGTTTCCTGAACAAAAAGCATCAAAATCAATTTAAGACTTAAAACTTAATTTGAGTGTTTTTCTAATATCATTTTTCTTAAAGCATGAACTTATGATCATTTTTCTTAATCATTTATCTTTCATTTATCTTTATATGTAATTCTGATTCCCAAGTAAATGCATTTTGATTTAAGAATGTTTAAGATACTTTAAGATAAACTCACGTAATCTTTACCCTTAAAAAACTACTTTATATCTGATGTTATTTTACATCTAAAGTACATGCATTTGGATTTATGATACTTGATGTTTGTCCTGTAAAACGAGACAAAAATACTGAGACATTATCTGGAGGACAGACTGTAAACGTAACTGTATTGTGCTGTGCTTTGGCTTTGCTTTTGGAAAACTGAATCTGAGCATTGGTTTGTCCTCGTCGTCCCACTGTGGCTCAGGAATCCCCTCCGGATGGGAGGCGGACGAATATCTGTCATTCTTTCACACTGCACTCATTTATACGACTCGAAGCTCAGAGAGAAGCTGAGAGCACCTCCTAAACGCTCTGGGCTCACGTTACCTCACTAATACAGGTCTCTGTTATTAAAGGATAAATCCACTTCCAGAATACAAACTTCCTGATGATTTACTCTCCCCCAAGTCATCCAAGATGTTCATGTCCGTCTCTCTTCAGTCGCAAAGAAATCATTTTTTTTGAGGAAGAGTTTCCCGGACTTTTCTCCATATAATGGACTTCAATGGGGATCAACGGGTTGAAAGTCCAGAATGCAGTTTCAATGCAGCTTTAAAGGACCCCACAGTCTCCCAGATGAGGATTATCTAGCTAAACGATCAGTTACTTTCTTTTTTTTTTACTTTTGGGGAGTTATGGAGAAAAGTCTAGCTCTGAGATGTGAAGGAAGTCAAATGCCTTTTACAATAAAGGTAAAACAACATATCTGATGATTTTAAAGTTGGAGGAAAACATGAGATAGAGTTTTTAAATAAAGTACCAAGATGAGGAGCTAATCACGCATGACCTTCCCAACAGGATTGTAAAGATTGCATTGATAAGCTGCACTAAAACTGCATTTTTAACCTTGGTCTCCATTGAAGTCCACTATATGGAGAAAAATCCTGCAGATTTTTCCTCAAAAACTTACATTTCCTGACATTTCCATATGCATTTTTTTTTTTTTGTATTTGTCATCCTTTCCTATCAAAATGCATGCTACAGATGCAAAAATGCAGAAAATCCAATTTGGTCCGAAGTTTTTTTATGAAGGACGAAAGTTTCAGTCTGTAAACATGATTTGCACAACGTGAGGTTGTATTAATTTTTTAATGTGCAAAGATTTCGGACAATTATTTAGAAGTCAGTGTACAAAGACCTTTAATTTATTTGCGACTGAAGAAAGACAGACATGAACATCTTTGATGACATTTGGGTGAGTAAATTCTCAGGAAATCTTTATTCTGGAAGTGGACTTATCCTCTAAAGCACCAGGGCTTATTGTGTTTTGAGGGTTTTTGGGGTGACTTACACGTGTCCGAGCTCGTGAGCGATGGTGAAGGATGCACTCAGGCCGTTCTCCTCGCTGATGGAGCAGCTTCGGTACGGATCGCACATCGTCCCCAGCTCCGCCAGACCTTCATTAACACACACAGACAGAGAGAGAGCAGACATGTTCACAAGACTCTGAGCTCCAAGTGCAAGTCAAGTCTCAAGTCTTTAAAGTGGAGTCCAATTCACATCACAAATCTTTTTCTTTTTTTTTTGCAACAGTTCTTTCAGCTAGTTATTGAGGCTAAATCGATTTTGAAATAGCGATTTCAGAATATGATTGTCCTTTTATTATTTCTCAGACAAAATGCTGCACGTTTCTTTGTAAAATTGAGGTACTGTATGTCGACTAACAAAACTAAATTGTAATTTTAAAACAAACCACAATCAATCAAATGTGACCCTGGTCATCTGATCATCTGAGTTAATAAGTTTCCACTGATGTGTGGTTTGTTCGGAGGACAATATTTGTCTGAGATACAACTGTTTGAAAATCTAGAATCTGAGGGAGCCAAAAAAAATCTAAATATTGAGAAAATCATCTTTAAAATTGTCCAGATGAAGTTCTTAGCAATGCATATTACTAATCAGAAATTAAGTTTTGAGATATTCAACAGACAGAAACAGACAGCAGACAGGCTGGATGAAAATGCAGATTCACTCTCTGCCAGCAGGTGGCGCTTATGGAACAGCAGCTATAAAGTGCTTTAATAGCTATGCATTATACAGAGGCAAGATGAAAAAAAATCTAAAACAATCTAAACTTTTCTAAAACAGTAAGTTCCACTCAAATCACAAGTCTCTATTTATGCAACTTAAGTGCGACTCGATTCCAAGTCACAGACTCCAGTTTCCATCTCTGAGAGAGAGCATGACTTTATTATCCAATGCTTTTGGTGGTTTTTGGGCCCTAAACACCTGCTGGGGCCCGGCACAGGTGGCTGGTCCTATACGACACGCTGATGACAGTCAAATGAAGCACAGCTGACAGACTTTCTTCAGGGTCTGGTTCTGCGTCAAGATCCTGCTTCAGTCCATTCTGTCACAGTGTCTGGGTTGTGTTCCCTGGGTTTCCCCTAGGTGTCCTCAGTTCCCACGGTGTTTATCATATTATCACTTCCTGTCTCCTTATTTGGTCACCTTCCTCCTTGTTTAGTTAATTGATTGTTCCCCACCTGTCTCCTGTTTCCCCATTATCCTTTTGTGTATTTATACCTGGTCTGTCTGAGTCTTAGTCACGGAGTCCTTGTTGTATGTGAGATACAGTTCATGTCTATTGTTTATCCGTAGTCTTGATCTTGCCTTGTGTTTTGTCTGTTCATTGTTTATTTGATACTCTGGTTTTGACCCTGCCTGGACTGTTTACCCCTTTGGATTACCCCTCAATAAACCTCGTACCTGCATTTGGATCTCTCCCTTGTTTCTTGTATCACCGAATGTGACAGAAGGACTCCGTCAAAGCAAAGATCCAGCGGTATGTCTGCTTATGTCTCCTCCCCAGCCACAGAGTGGGAGAGGAACGGATTTGAGGGAACTCGCCTGGTGGTTTTCCGGGGGACCAGGGGAGGTCGCCGAGGAGGGAGTGGTCGAGAGGAGATTCAGCACGGCTCTCAACCATGGCCTCCCTTCGACCCGGGGCTCGTGTGGGATGGATCAGAGCCACCGTCTCACCATGGTGGACGGAGAGGGGAGAGGAAGCGCACGTCCGCCACGGTGGCGCCACTGCCCATGATTGCCGCGAGTCCAGCGCCACGGTGCAAAATGGCCGCCAGCTCAGCGCCAACGCCCAAGAAGGCCGCTGACTCATTCTTGGATTATTTTGCTACGCTGTCAAAGATCCTAGAGATTCCCAAGACGGTTCACGTCATGGCTGCTGAGCCAGCGCCTCAGCACAAGATGGCCGCCAGAGCCAAAGCACAAGATGGCCGCCAGCCAGCGCCACAGCACAAGATGGCCGCCAGCTTGGAGCCACAGCACAAGATGGCTGACTCAACGCCTGAGTCTCCAGACAAGGTGTCACCGACTCGCCATCATAGAGGGGCGGAGGAGGAGGAGACAGGCGTCTACCGTTCCTCAAAGCCCGGAGGACGTTCCCGAGGCGGTGCCCGATGCTGTTCTGGATGCCGAGGCGGTGCCCGATGCCGAGGCGGTGCCCGATGCCGAGGCATTGCCCGATGCCGAGGCGGTGCCACGATGCGGTGCCCGATGCTGTTCCGGAGGCCAAGGCGGTGCCCGATGCTGTTCCGGAGGCCAAGGCGGTGCCCGATGCTGTTCCGGAGGCCTAGGCGGTGCCCAATGCCGAGGCGGTGCCCGATGCTGTTCCCAAGGCCGAGGCGTGCCCGATGCCGTTCCGGAGGCCGAGGTGGTGCCCGATGCCGAGGCAGTGCCCGATGCTGTTCCGGAGGCTGAGGTGGTGTCCGATGCCGAGGCGGTGTCCGTTGCCGTTCTGGAGGCCGAGGCGGTGCCCGAGGCTGTTCCAGATGCGGTGCCCGAGGCCGCTCCCGATGCGGTGCCCGAGGCCGCTCCCGAGGCCGTTACCGAGGCAGTGCCCGAGGCCGTTCCAGAGGCGGTGCCTGAAGCCAAGGCAATTCACGTCTCCACAGGCAGTCTTAAGTCAAGTCAGGTGCCCATTGACTTTCCAGAGTTGAGTCAGTTCCCGGTTGACCCTCCAGAGTCGAGTCAGGTGTTCATGGACCTTCCTGAGTCAGGGTTAGTCACCGTCGACCATCTAGAGTCAGGGCTAGTTCCAGTTGACCCTCCAGAGTCGAGTCAGGTTCCAGTTGACCCTCCAGAGTCGAGTCAGGTTCCAGTTGACCCTCCAGAGTCGAGTCAGGTTCCAGTTGACCCTCCAGAGTCGAGTCAGGTTCCAGTTGACCCTCCAGAGTAGAGTCAGGTTCCAGTTGACCCTCCAGAGTCGAGTCAGGTTTCAGTGGACCCTCCAGAGTCGAGTCAGATGTTTGTGGACCCTCCGGAGTCAGGGTTAGTTACCGTTGACCCTCTAGAGTTAGGGCTAGCTCCTGTTGATCATCCAGAATCGAGTCATGTTCCAGTTGTCCCTCTTGAATCGAGTCGTGTTCCTGTTGACCCTCCAGAGTCGAGTCAAGTTCCTGTTGACCTTCCAGAGTCGAGTCAGGTGACTGTTGAATTTTCAGAGTTGAGTGAGGTTCCGGTTGACCTCCCAGAGGCTAGTCAGGTGACTGTTGAATTTTCAGAGTTGAGTGAGGTTCCGGTTGACCTTCCAGAGGCTAGTCAGGTGCTTGTGGACCCTCCAGAGTCAGGGCTAGTCACCGATGACCTTCCAGAGTCAGGGCTAGTCACCGATGACCTTCCAGAGTCAGGGCTAGTCACTGATGACCTTCCAGAGTCAGGACTAGTCACCGATGACCTTCCAGATTTAGGGCCAGTCACCGATGACCGTCCAGAGTCAGGGCCAGTCACCGATGACCTTCCAGAGCCAGGGCTAGGTACCATGGACTTTCCAGAGACAAGGCTAGTCATCGTGGACCTTTCAGAGTCAGGTCAAGTCACTGGGTGGCCTCTGCTCCGCCCTGGGGGGCTTCCGCTCTGACCACGCGGACGTGGTGGCCCTCTGCTCCGCCCTGGGGGGCTTCCGCTCTGACCACGCGGACGTGGTGGTCTTCTGCTCCGCCCTGGGGGGCTTCCGCTCTGACCACACGGACGTGGTGGTCTTCTGCTCCGCCCTGGGGGCTTCCGCTCTGACCACACAGACGTGGTGGTCTTCTGCTCCGCCCTGGGGGGGCGCTTGCCCTGACTACACGGTTGTGGTGGTCTTCCGCTCCGCCCTGGAGGACTCTGGCCTTGACCACAAGGGTGTGGTGGTCTTCTGCTCCGCCCTGGGGGGCGCTTGCCCTGACTACACGGTTGTGGTGGTCTTCCGCTCCGCCCTGGGGGACTCTGGCATCGACCACGAGGACGTGGTGGTCCTCTGCTCCGCCCTGGGGGGCTTCCGCTCTGACCACGCGGACGTGGTGGTCCTCTGCTCCGCCCTGGGGGGCTTCCGCTCTGACCACACGGACGTGGTGGTCTTCTGCTCCGCCCTGGGGGGCTTCCGCTCTGACCACACGGACATGGTGGTCTTCTGCTCCGCCCTGGGGGGCGCTTGCCCTGACTACACGGTTGTGGTGGTCTTCCGCTCCGCCCTGGAGGACTCTGGCCTTGACCACAAGGGTGTGGTGGTCTCTGCTCCGCCCTGGGGGGCTTCATGTTGTTTTTTCCTTTTGTTTTTGTGTTAATGTCTGTCCCAGTTCCTTTCTGTTAGTCTGGCCCTCCGTCCCTCCCCCTGAACCTCCTCCGGTCCTCCTCCCTCCGGGTCTTTCTGTGTTGTGTTTACATTCTGGTGCCTGTTCCCCATGTTTTTCTTTTCTGGCCCTCCGTCCCTCCCCCTGAGCCTCCACCTGTCTGCCTCCCTCCTGGTCTCTGTTTTGTGTCTGTCTTGGAGCGTCTGGGAGCCGCTCCGTAGAAGGGGGGTACTGTCACAGTGTCTGGGTTGTGTTCCCTGGGTTTCCACTAGGTGTCCTCAGTTCCCACGGTGTTTATCATATTACCACTTCCTGTCTCCTTATTTGGTCACCTTCCTCCTTGTTTAGTTAATTGATTGTTCCCCACCTGTCTCCTGTTTCCCCATTATCCTTTTGTGTATTTATACCTGGTCTGTCTGAGTCTTAGTCACGGAGTCCTTGTTGTATGTGAGATACAGTTCATGTCTATTGTTTATCCGTAGTCTTGATCTTGCCTTGTGTTTTGTCTGTTCATTGTTTATTTGATACTCTGGTTTTGACCCTGCCTGGACTGTTTACCCCTTTGGATTACCCCTCAATAAACCTCGTACCTGCATTTGGATCTCTCCCTTGTTTCTTGTATCACCGAACGTGACACATTCAATGACCCCACACACATTTTTTTTTTGTGGTTTAATTACTAAAAATGAATGAAAAAATTTAATGGAAGAAAAACAGTGTATTCAAAAACGGGTATTGCATTTTGAAACTTTTATTTTTCAAGAAATTTTAAAAAAGAGAAAAAATATTTAAAAAACTACTAACTAAATAGTATTCTAAAAACAAAACACGGATCAAATGTATTACTTAATTTAACCTGTAAGCAGCAATAAGCATTTTTGAAACAAACTACAAGAGTGTATGCATGAATGCTTTATACAGCAAGAAAAACCAAACATCTGGCAATTTGATCAAATAAAAAATATTATTAAAATTACTGATTAATTTTGAAAGTAAACAGTAAAATAAATAGATGTTTCACATTTTCCAACCTTTTTGTAAAACTAATAATAATAAAATAAACATTTGGCAGTATGATTAAATAATGAGTCAAAAAGTATAAAAATATATAAAATATTGATTAATTTGGAAAAAATAAATATAATAGAAGATTTCATATTCACTAAAGTTTTGTGAAAAATATTAACAATAATAATAATAAAAACAACAACAATAATACATTAAAAATAATCATACTTTGGGAGTTGTTTCAAATAAAAAGTCAAAAAAGTTATTTAAAATTTAAATATGAAACTATGCAGCAACAAGTACTACTGTACATGACCACACTAATGTTCAATTCAGCAAAAAATTAAAGTTGCAATGTGGGATACAGTCTGTCATCCAGCTGCATTATAATAAAGGACAGTAGTGTGCAATCTCACCTAACGTGTCACACTTGTCCTTTGCTCGGCAGATGTCCTCCCTGAGAAACAAACACATCCCATAAGAATGTCACGCTCAAGCTCAAACAGAAGCACACTGTAGAAGGCAGAGGTCATGAGGTCAAAGGTCAAGCTCAGGTCACCTGGTGATGAGCAGCGCCGTGTCATGATGACCCGGGTGACTGTCGTCCAAAACGTTGTGGCTCTGCTGCCACGTGCAGAAGTTATGAAGCGTCGCAGTGGCGTAGAAGTTTATATTTGGCCCTTCCTGAGGAAAACACAAACCCATTATTACAGAGGAATAACGGATGCGCTCTCAGGTCTCACGACACGTCATGCATCATTTCAACAAAGTTTAGAATGAGTTCTAGTCATCATGTGATGTGGAGGAGCTCAGAGTGTTCGATGAGAAATGACTGAGATCTTCTCAGTATCCCATCATCTTCAAACATCAATTTTTATTTAATTCTGAATGAAGAAAACTGTTATTTTGATGTTCAACTGTTCAATTCTTTCTGCATTTTTGACAGTTTGATGATGAGAGTCAAAAAAGAGAAAACAAACCATTTATAAATTACCAAATTTAAAGAATCAAGAACAAAATACATAAACATTTTTTTTTTTTTTTGGTGTCAAAATAGTCAAAACACTCAAAACCTGAATATTTAACGGTGTCAATTGAGCAAAAAATAAATAAATGAATTAAAACTCGAAAATGTAGTTATTTTAGAAAATATCTGAAAAAAATACAAAATAAAAATAATTTTTATTTTATTTCAGTTAACATTTTATTTTGAGTAACGAAAACATGTGTTTCTTCATGGTTTTAGTTTTAGTTACCTATAATAACTCTGATATTGAGTCAAGAAAAAAAAATCAAAATCAAGAAAAAAAAAAAAAAAAACTAATTATGTGAAACATTATGCAGTATACCAAACGCATAATAAGTTGTTTAATTATTTAAAGGTGTTTAATTCAAATAAATAGTAAAATTGCACTTTCAAAACGATTATTGTGTAAAAATGTCTCATAAAAAAAAGTAAAACATGAAAACTGCATTTATTTTTTTTAATTCATTAAATGTATTCATAATTTCCATTTTGAATATGAAACACTATGCAGTAATAAGCATTACCAACATGAAGTCCACGGTACGATATTTATTGCTGTATTAAAAAAACATTTTTTTTTACATTTTAAAGGTAAATTATTCTATCTAATGCAGTTTGAGAGTTCAAAATAAGAGCTTCTTCCCATGCTTCCCAAGAAAAGTTAAGTCAGAAAAATGTGAATTGACTTGTAGCTGAACTTTAAAGAGGACTCAACACTGTACCAAAGCATCATGACCAAAACACAACTTTCGTTTCATATCGAGACAGTTTTGTTATGGTGATATTGATACCTGTTCATTGTGTATGACGATGAGTTTGACGATCATGATGTTGATAAGGTTTCCTACACTGGGGTCTCTGTAGATCGCAGCCACCTGCAAGCACAGACAACACAGACACTGGTCAGTCCAAAATACCCACAAACCACTGCGCTGCCAAATATACTGAGAAACCAGTCACGTTTGAGGGTTCATCCTGCTCTGGATCTCCTAAACCAGTTTAAACACAGCAGGCCTTCAGATTCGAGGTATGATCTGCTCATCCATTAACTGAACGTTTAGAAGAAGCCAAAGGGAAAACCTCAGACAGACACACTAATG
Organism: Carassius carassius; assembly: GCF_963082965.1. Lineage (NCBI taxonomy): Eukaryota > Metazoa > Chordata > Actinopteri > Cypriniformes > Cyprinidae > Carassius > Carassius carassius. Next base: position 1,074,294 of record NC_081797.1, read on the forward strand.
CAGCCTTCTGATTGGCTGAGAGAACCTCACCGCTATGACATCATCAGCAAACCAAAAACCCAATCAGATCACATGATCAGACCGGACTGACCTGTGTCAAACTAAAAACATTCAAATTTTTATATTTTAGCTTATATTTCTAGATATTGTTTGATTCAACTTGAAGAACTAAAACAACTATAATAAACTTGAAATAAAAATTAATAAAAACTATATAAAACATATTAAAAAAAACTAGGAAAACTAATGTAAATAAATAGTTATTTTGCATTTAAATTTTTACTTTTTTTGTAAAATTACTGGCAGGCAGATCAATGTCAAAAACTAGAAAACAATTATTTAAAAAGAAGAAGTTGTCTTATTATTATTATTAAGTAGGCAAAATAAAATATAAAATAAAATCAAAACTATATATAAAACTATAACATATTAAAAAAAATGAAAAAAATTGAAAATGAATTGATGTTTAATTTAGGAAGAAAACAAATTGAAATAAATAGTTATGTTGCATTTTTATTTTTAATTATTATTATGTTTTTTTTGTAAAAATATCAAATGATGAGCCAAAAAGTTGAAAATAATTGTTTAAACAAACAAAAAAAAACTGTTGTCACATGATGATTATATGTTTAACTAGGCAAAAAAAAAAAATAATAATAATAATAAAAAATTAAAACTAACAAAAACTAATTAACTAACTGTTTTTTTTTTGTTTTGTTTTGTTTTGTTACTGGCAGTCAGATCAAATAAAGAGTCAAAAAGTAAAAGAAAAATTATAATATATATATATATATATTTTTTTTTTATTTTTTTATTTGTCATATGATCTTTATGACTAGATGTTTAATTATGCAAAAAATAAAATAAAATAAAATAAAACATAGAATTTGGCCTGAATCTTTAGTGTGAATGTTACTTTCTCTTATTCTGAATTATAAAAAAGTACCATAAAGTACCATGTTATTTTCCTAAGCACCAAATATGGTAATCATACAGTAATAAAGCACATATCAAGCATCATTATGAAGATATTTCTGAAGGCAGCTGCATCATTAAGTGCAAATATTGTCCATCTGTTATTTTATTTAAATATTCTGGATTCAAAGCCAAAACTGGCTCATGAGCTCAAAATCTACTGAGCGGAGCAGAGCGGGTGGTCAATGATGCTTCATATCAACACATGGCCTTGTGGGTAACAGTCCAGCCTATTAGAGAGTATCTCACCATCACACACACACGAGGGATGGAATCAGTTACTGAAGAAGCACTGAAACCATTAACTGAGTGGACGAGAGAGAGGAGGATGAAGGGTTAATCACTTACTACTGACATGATTGTGAGGATGTAGTGCTCCAGGTTGAGTCCGTGATGTCGCACCATCTTAGCGTCAGCCGTCACCATCAGCTCCACGAACCGCGGATACGACAGAAAGCGCTTCCGGCGGGAATGAGAGCCGTCTTCAGGACGCATCGTTTCCTGTATCGACATCACTTCCTCTTCCAGAGTTCTGTTGCCGTGGAGACTGATGTGATGGACGGGACGATCTGTGCGAGAAGAAACAGAGCTTGATCAACACTTTTACTGCAACACAGCAAAAATGACTTTAATCATGTTCATTATTTTGCAATAATAATAAAGTTGCATTTAAAATGCTTTTCAAATGTAGATATTTAACAGTGTTATTATTGAAGAACATTATAAATGTTACAATATAATAACTATCTTCAAATGTTTGGAGGGTAAAATGAACAGATCATGATGAGAGAGCTCTGAACAAACTCCAGCAAATGAAGATGAGAAGAGATTGAGACACAAGACTTTACGAGGCCATCTGTGAGTGAGTTTATTCACACACACACACACACACACACACACACACACTAGTGTAAACCAGCCTTCGACAGCAGCGGGTCAGTCATGATGCTGTTTGCTGACCTCTAACACAAGTCTGCATGTTTGTTGGCCATCTAAACATCAGTAAATCAGCAGAAAGAGGCTTTATATGAGCTGGACCTGAGCTCCAGTTCAAGTCAACACAACACATTAAAACTCATACTCTAGATATGCAGACTTGTTGCAACAAAAAAAAAAAAAATTCTTCATGGAACATGATTTTTGGCATAAAAGAGAAATGTATAATTGTGACCCATACGATGTATTGTTGTCTATTGCTACCTGAGCTACTTCTGACTGCGTTAGTGCTGCAGGGACACATATAACACTGGTGCTCACTCAAACTAATGAGAGCGCTGGACTCCGATGATCAGAAGACTGTATCAGGAGATCTGAGACCTGTATGTCGTGCGACAGTCGCTGCAGATAAAGCTGCTGTTTGTTCTGTCTTAGAGAAGCACAAAACACCCTCATGGTTCACCAGCACATCACACACACAGAGAAATCACACATTGTGTGCACCCTGCTGCAGAACAATCAGTGCAGATGCTCGCTGTATGCTTTCAGACTTGATCAAGCAGTTCAATGCTTAGACAGTGATACATATTTCAAAATGTAGACTTCGTTATGCTTCTCATCATTCAGATCAGCAACAAGAGTTTACAAGAGCTCCACAGTTTAACACAGGCAACCTCTTCAAGTTATTCTTTTTGCAGTTGATATTCTTTTAAAAATTGTATTCACTATTAATATGTTTAATCTAAAAAAACACTTCCTTTCACAACAAAAGCCAACAGCACCAACTAATGTTCAATATTACTAATTCAACTGATTGGATGAGACACATTTGAAGCTGTAAAAGTGACAAACTGCACCAAACAGTCTTTAATAACAAGCTGTGCCTCTTTTTAACTCGTTTAGTTCACATTGGGTCTCATCCCTCTCATGTTTAAATGGCAAAGCTCGCAGATAAACATACAGTAGTAATATATAACATTGTCTCTTCGCACAATATTCTCCAAATCTTCTAATAGCACATGTTCAGTAAGAGGCTTTACAGACTCATCTCCAACTGCATGTCAAAGCACAGAGACAATTAGCAAACTACACAAAGTGTTTTCCCCAGAACACCCCAGAGATCCAGTTAATCTGCCGGAGCAATGCTCAGCACAAAACAACAGAGCTCTGCTGGCAGCACACTCAGACTCTGCAGATCGAGTCCAGACGCCAGTAGTAAGACTGTGTGTGTGTGTGTGTCTCTCAGGCGCTCTGCATCAGCTCAAGAAACAGGTGCATGAGTGTACAAGTGATCACACACACACACACACACACACCTGTGCACGTCATCACAATATGATTAGATGATTCATGAGACAAATCACACGTGATATTTACTCTTTAATATCTCAGTACAATTTATGCTAAAATGCACCTAGATTAAAAAAAGTTTTTTAAGAAATTTAAAAAGAAATTTATTTTTTTTAAGTTTACTTACAGCTTTAGTCATTTTGTTGTGTTTTTGTCATTTAAAATAGTTTTATATGTGCTTATAGTTTTTTTTTATATTTTTTATTTCAGTTTTAGTTTTTAGCACTTTAAGCTAAACCAAAAATAAAAATAAAATGAGAAACAATTTTAGGTTTTTTCCTCATCAGCTGTACCATTTTTATTGTATAACTTTAGTGATTTTAGTATTACTTAGGCTACTATTTATTTTTCTATTTTTAAAATTCACAGTAATCATTTTAATTTAATTTATTTATCTAATTTTAAGTATTAACAAATTTTTAATGTGCTTTTGTAATTTTTATTTCATTTTATTATTATTATATATATATTTATTTTTTTATTTTTTTTATTTTTTGTGATGCATTTTTTGTTTTAGTTTTAGTAATTTTACTAGCCTACTTGAACTTATTTTATTCCAGTTAGTTGCAAATGCAATGTTTCTAAAATAAATAAATAAATAAATAAATAAAGTGATGCATCTAATATTTACTATTTATTGTATTTCAATTAACAACATTTCTAATAGTTAACGATAACAACACTACTCTACACTCTTACTGGATGACAGTTCATAGCTTGGTCTGTTATTATCTCCCCTGAGATATTTTAAGAGACACATCCAGGACAAAGTCGATCCTAAACCCAGCCGAGATCTGAATGAACGAGCAGCAGCGATCAGTGTCTGAGAGCCAGGTGTTGAGCAGCAGACGATCGAGTGACTCATTAGTCCGGCCGTGACATGTAAAACACCCTGCAATCCAGCACACGCTTAGATCTCTGCATCGCTAATCGCTCGCACTTAACAACGGCACGCTTATTTAAACATGATCTCATGAGTTCTGTCTACATTACAGCTGTTTCTTCAGTCACTGACGCTCACAGTCATCAATCCACAATACTGAGCATTACAGTTCAGTCCTGCTAATCTAGACACCTGAGCAAGGAATAAAAACACACCTAGCAACGACCCAGAAACACCGTAACGTAACAATGAGCAAAACACAAGCACCCTGGACCACAAAAACGGTCATAAGGGTACATTTGTTGAAATTGAGATTAATACATAATCTGAAAGCTGAATAAATCATCTCTCCATTGATGTGTGGTTTGTTCGGAGGACACCATTTGTCTGAGATACAACTATTAGAAAATCTGAGGGAGCAAAAATATCTAAATATTGAGAAAATCATCTTTAAAGTTGTTCAAATGAAGCTCTTAGCAATGCATATTACTAGTCAAAAAATAAGATTTGATGTATTTACGGTAGGAGATTGACCCTATATCTTCATGGAACATGATCTTTACTTAATATCCTAATTATTTTTTGCATAAATTAAAAATGTTGACCCATACAATGCTATTGCTATGAACATACCAGTGCTACTCATGACTGCTTTTGCTCCAGTCACATATTATATTTGTACTCTTTATGCAGTCTTGATGAGTTTAATAGTCACAACTGCAGCAGATTCCTGTCATTGAGAGCGTTCGGTATCTGAACATCAGACTGTTATCAGATTGAACCGAAGGCAAGGACACTTTCAGTCGAGCTTTTTCATCCTCAGCAGCTCTTTGATGCATGACCCAGATCCAGCATCACATCTGCACAATAGATGCGGACGCTCCTTTAAGATTTCACCCAAAAAGCAATGTCTACTCACTCTAATGAGCTCCAAAATAAACTATTCCATAAGAATAAGAATAATTCATGCTGCACCTTACAACATCTCTTGTCAAATGATAAAATTATTTAATATTATTGAATAATATTTACAGAGAAACTAATCATAATCACACAAATGTAAATTTAAATAAATAAATAGAGCACAAAAATATATATAATTGAGAATAGCAAAATACTAAATAAATAATAAATACAAATAAACAGTAAATAAACAATATACAATAAACAATAAAAAATAAAAAAGTCAGAAAAAAATAATGAATAATAATAAATGATAAACTAAATTAAAATTAAAATTAAAATATAACATGAAAATGCATAGTAAATAAAATAAATAATCCATAATAAAAAAATGTAAACAAATACTAAATGATATAAAATGTTTTTAAATAAAAATTGTTTAGTTTTTAATATTTAAAAAATATACATACATTAATACTAAATTGTAAAATAAGTCTAAATCATATTAATTTGAATTGCAATGGGGCATTTTTCACCGTCACCTTGAATTTCGGGTGGAATTTTGTTCATTTTAGTGGCATTTTTGCCTCAAAACCGATTAATTCCTGACCTTTATCGTAACAGCAATTCATTTAACACATGCATTATATTTCAGGACTTTTGAAGTTTGCATGGAGTATACACCCACATTTAAGACATTCAGAAGAAGTTACACCCTTACAGAAAATAGCACACAAATCATATGAACCAATTAAAGAAGAATAAAGGACTGAAAGGTAAGTAAATAATGACAAAAGTAATATTATTGGGTGCATTATCACTTAAAAACCATACTACATGGGGGTTACTAATATGGTTGGTTATTCCAGCAAAGCGTCTGATTAATTTAAGTCAGAGTTGTGGAGCGGCTGGAGTTCATTTACTTTCATTAGATGAAGAATTCCAATAACAGCTCATAAAGACGACGTTAATCTGCACATTACCCGCGATGGCAAAGCACACGCCAGCACACTTAAACCACACCGCTGAGAAGAGTTTCCACAAGCAAAGCCACACAGCTGCACTGTGAAACAATACTGTGAATTTAATTAAAATACTGTAAACATGCTACAGTAAAAACCTGTAAAATGGTCAACGGTAAGTTCCCCTTACTTTATACGGTAAAAAACTGTATTGGAGATTACATGTTATTTTACGGTAGTATACCGTTTTTGGGAGTGAAAAACTATTTACAGTAAATAACCGTAAATTGACATTCCCAGAATTCCCTGCATTACATTTCAAATTTGATGTTTCTTTGTTAAAATAACTAATAGATTTCAAATTTGATGTTTCTTTGTTAAAATAACTGTAATAATGTACAGTTGTGTACATTAGTGTAGTATGTTACACCGAATGTTGTTAAATTAATGTTTATTGCATTATTTCAGTTTGATGTGTGTCACCAGAATGGTGTTTAGTGTTTGTGTGAATGACACTGTGCACCTTCTATATGTGTTTAATATTTAATGTGATGGCTACAAAACAGGTTTCGATACTTCAATACGTCGGTATATATCAGTTAATGAAATTCCTGTATTAAAATGTAAATTGAAGTTAAAACGGTAAAACCCAAAATGTTGCTAATGTATTTTTTTATGGTAAAATTCTGGCAACCACAGCTGCTGGTTTTTTTCATTCACTTTTTTTTTTATATATATAGTGTGTGAATGCATTTGCTGAAGGAGTTGATGAAGCTGAATTGTTACCTGAAGCGCTGCATGGCTGAGGGTCATGTGACTCGTGTCTGTAGAGCAGGTGAGGTTTGTTGTGCTCTTCCTCATACTCTTCTCCATCAGCGCTCAGCAGCGGCTCCAGAAAGAACTGACCACTGTGTGTCGTGAACGTGCCGATCTAAGGAAAAACACCACACAATCACCACAACGTTTGGTTTAAGTGATCAGACGTGTGATTTTGAGCTGCTGAGAAATCCTGGAAAGAGCACACCTACAACCCTGGTTTTAGAAAACCATTTCAGTTTCGCTGATTTTAAGATGACCCCGCTTCATGCAGCACCTAGCATAATGCCTGGAATATTGCTTTAATAAAATATTTCTTGGGTAATATTTACAAAGAAACAAATAAGCAAATTTCTGAAATAACAAACATTATCCAAAAAATAAATAAATAAATTATATAATATAATATATATATATATTACTCATGTGTAAACTAAAATATAAATTATTATTACATAAAAATATATTACATTTAATTAAACTGAAAAATATAATAAATATAATATAAATAAAATAAAATCATAAATAATTAATTAATAAAATAAAATGATAACTGAAGGCCACAATCACTAAAAATACCATAACACTAGCCTATATAATTAAAAAAGAATTATAATTAAGTAAATAAATAAATACAAAATTAAAATAAAAGGTAATAAAAAATAAATACATTAATACATAATATTAAAATGAATACTAAATACAAATGTGTAGTAAAATAAATTAAATACACATGAATAGCATAAATAAATTGAAAAAATAAAATAAAATGTGAATGTTAAAATAAATACATACAAATTAGCTAAATAATATTAATACCAAAACTATATAAATAAAAATGTATATACCATTTCATACTATATAAATATAAATTGATACTATACCAATCAAAATTATAGAAATTAATGTTGAATGTATAGTAAATAAAAGTTAATAATAAATAATGAGGCATTATGATTGACAGTCGCATAAACCCTTCTCTAGAATCACAGGTCATCACCACGGCAACACGTTCAAGCACAGAATTCCACATTCCTGCAAACATTCCGAACAGGAGCGAGCTTTATGATGCTGTACGGAAAACATCCGACAAAAACAGTGGAAAGTGGAAACACGCTTGGGTCTGTTCGAACCAATGGAAACATCTTTGACATGAATGCAGTGAGTTTCCGTGAAGACTGACATCACTACACACACTCACTTACTTTATCCTGGATAAACTGATCGGATTCTCCAGATCACAGTCTGCCCTCAGAAACACGGGAGACATCTCTCCCACAGCGTGACCTTTCAGCTCCGCAAATACTTGTGCAGATATTTACATTTATGTATTTGGCAGACACTTTTATCCAAAGCTTTAAAAAAAAATACCAGTGCTTTACATTTTTCTTTTACCAGTATGTGTGTTCTCTGGGAACTGAACCCATGACCTTTCATACTACTAACTCAATGCTCTACCACTGAGACACAAGAACTCTATAACAAATCAAATATTCATCACTGAATCTAATCACAAACAGTTATAGGAACAGATCACCCTCAAACGACAATTGAAAAAGTGATTGAGTGATTGAAAAGAAAAATAGTAAAAAAAAAAAACAACAACAACAAAAAAAAAAAAAAATATATATATATATATATATAATTAATATATAAAAATAAATAAAATAAAAATCAATAGAAAAATAAAACCAATTCTACATAAAGAGTAAAAAAGCAACATTAAAATAATTCAAATTAATACAAATTATTATTAAATTTCTAATGAATAAAATGATAAATCAAAACAATTAAATTAGCAAATCACCCACAAACGACAACCGAGAAATCTGTGAGATTAATTTTAAATAATAATAATAATAATAAATAAATACAAAAATAATTTTAGAATAAAGTTGATGTATAAAAATAATTATTAAAATAAATAAATTAATTAATTAATAGAAATGTATAGTAAATAGTGCAGTAAAACAAAAAAGTACATTAAAATACTCTAAATTAATACAAATTAATGTTAAATTCTACAAATAATAACATAGTGTGAGCTCATAAAAATTATGTTGCTATTAAATCAAATCATGAACAATTAAAGGAACAAACGAGGTCAAGGTCAAATCCCTATCAAACCATCATAACAGCAGTCTCTCAGGTCTTCTGAAGTCTCATGACAGATCTGTGTGAGGAACAGACGGCTGACAGACGTGGAGTACGTGTGTGCAGTCTGAACGACAGCAGAAGAGCGTAAAAGCCTGACATTAGGAAGATGTCGCTCAGCAGAGATTCAGAGGGTTGATTTCTGACAGCTAAACCCATCCAATCACAGCCTGAGGGATGGAAAGATGACATAACGCTCCCTCACAAATCCCACAAATCCCTGAGAGTACAGCAGTGACACACTGAAAACACACACACATGTTCAGACACGACCAACAGATGATGCTCACTAACCAACACAACAAAGAAAGAGTCGTGACACTGCGGTAAATGATGATACATGAGTACGCTTCAAGAACAAGTCTGGCTTACATTCATCACTCAACCAAAACTAGCACAGAATTATTCAGAAACAGATTACATGTTGAAAAGAGTACAAGTCTGTTTCAAGAATATTTTTTAAAACTTTTGACAATAAATGATGATAATGAAAAACATGATTTCCAAATGCTTTTTACAGTGATGCAATGAATGTAATGAGAAAACAAAATGTTTTATAACTGTAAAGTATGCATGTGTTATGGTATATATATAGTATATAAACACTAAATATAATTTATATAAATATAATACAATTAATATTCAGTGTCACATTCAGTATCAGTATCACATCTGTAATAATGTTTTGATGAGATTCACCCATATACTGTACATGTGTAATATCATCAGAGGTCATGTGAGGTCATTGTCAAGACGTTCATGAACATCTGTCCTGAAGGTTATTACGTTCATGTGGACAGATGCTGTCAACCATCAGACATCATGAGAAGATCATTGCACCTGAACATCAACACATGACGGTTGAGAACTTCATATCTGATGCTGAATCGGGATCTGAATCTGATTTCAAAGCATGCTTTTCAATTTCATGCTGAGAAACTGGTAAAAAAATTAGCAAAATATACAAAAAAGTACTGAAAATGTAAATGAAAAGAAGTATATATATATATATCTAAAACTAATTCTGGCATCTTCTGGACACTTTAAGTAAATAAATCTACACACTTCACTTTTAGCAACAATTTCAAATCAAATGCTAAAAATAAATATGCTAAAACACATGATAGGTAAAAATTGATAGCCTGAATGCATAATGCATTTTGGATAAAAGTGTCTACTAAATGCATAAATTAAATTAATTTTAATTTAAAAATGAGAGAATGTGCCGTCTATCATTTATTATGTAAATGATTAAATATCTCTTTCAAAAAGAATTTAAATATATATATATATATATATATATATATATATATATATACACGTACACACACACACACACCAAATATTAAAAGAAAATATAAAATAATTATTAAAGTAACACTATTTTCTGATATTTTATAAAAAAAAAATGTTGTACATTTTTTGTAGCAAAATGTAAGAATAAAAAAATTAAATATATTCACACGCATGCACTCACACAAAAAACTATTACAATAAAATATAAAATAATTATAATATAATATAATACGTTTTTTTTAAAAAATATTTTATGAAAAACATTTTGTACATTTTTGTACCAATTTTCTTTTAAATACAAGATAAAAAAAATGAATAAATAAAATAAATATCCCATTCTTGTTTCATATTAACTATATATTCGTACACTTTCTCTATTTTATATACAAAATAATTATGGATGGGCGTTTTCCACAAATATCACATTCGAATATTTGAGCTCATAAAAAACTAATATTCGAATATTCGTTTATTTAAATTAAGTTTAATGAGACAGACTTTATTTTTCAGCAACATTTGATTTCGTCATTTTGAACAAGCTTACACACAATAAGCTTGAACATTACACATCGTGTTTTGTAGCTGAAAACCTTTAACAATGCGTGCAAACAAACAAAAGTACAGATTAAAAGCAAAAAAAAAAAAAAGTGAACAAAGAAAAAACGTAAAGCAGCCTGCAGCAATTAGGCTATTGTACAGAATGTAGCTTACACTTAACTTTTAAACTGTCAGCAAATCTTTTTAAACTTTTTTTCTATTGTTTTACATGTTCTTGTTAAGAAATACGGGCATGTAAACATGATCGGGGGAAAGGTCTGGTAACAATAAGGCCAGCCGCGGAGAAAACACGCTCTGACGGCACAGACGTTGGCGGGACTCACAAATAACGGTGTGCTAAGCGAATACGTTTTGTGAAGCGCTTCGTGTTGTCGTTTCACCACTGAATGGGATCCTCATCTGGTGGAATACATGGCTCCAGCAAGAACTGTTCCCACTCGTCTTGGCTGGATTCTGTGTAATCATCGCTGAAGAACTGGCTCAGCCTTTTCCGATGAGTGGGCATTGCATCCTCTTCATCGTGGCGACTGCATCCGCACCACTCGCATCAAGGGAAATGATCCGATAATGTTCAAAAAAGTTTTTTTTTTTCTTACTTTTCTCATGTTTTCATCGAGAAACCTGAGATGTTTGTGCCGAGGGTCTAGGGCAGACGCGAGAAGAGGAGTTTTCACTGCATTCTCCAAGTTAGCGGTGTTTATTCGTTGCTTGAGAGATGACGCAACAATGTTCTTGAATTCGGTCAATTTCTGTGATTCTCCACGGCATATTTGAAGTACTGTAGAAGACCGCAGTTCTTTTAGGGGGCGTTCACATATCGCGTCTTTTGCATGCTCAAGTTCGTTATTTCCAGCTCATAATAGAAGCGACGCGGTCGCGATGCGCACGCGGTGCGACGCGGTCCCGTTATTTCCAGGCGCGTCCGCACAGCATCGAGTTAAAAACATCTCAACTTTTCAGAATGCCACAAGCAAACCGCGGGTCATGTGACAAGAACTAAACATTCAGCTTCATCCTTTCCCGTAACAACGTTGAAGCTCAGCCAAGATGAAGGAACAGCTGATCATAGCTGTATATGGATTGCCATTTTGAAATAAATTTAGTAGCAGAGCTACTGAAAGCGATTTTTTTGTGCTGAAAATCCATTTATCGTTTGCTGAAATTTCCACGTCTTCATGGAGAGAACACGTCGCCTCAGGAGCGCTTCTGCCCGAGCGCTTTGGAAAGAAGGAGAAAGCGGCGCGCATAGCCTTTTCCACGCCTTATTAGGCGCGATATGTGAATGGCCCCTTAATAATTCATTAATTATTTTTTGCTTGCATACACCTTCAAATATGCCGTGGAGAATCACAGAAAGTGACCAAATTAGGTTTTATTGTGAATTTTTTTTTTTTTTTTTTTTTTTGCGAAATTCGAATATCATTTTTATCGAATAATTAGAGCAGAACGAATATTCGAATGTTCGACTATCCGTGCACATCCCTAAAAATAATAATAATTTAAATAAAAGAAAATACTAACGTTTATTTTCTGAATAAATAAACAAAGAAACCTAAGAAAATATTGAAAAAACTTCAACAAAATGTAATTCTGACATTAAAGTGTGCACACTTGAGTTTAGCAACACACCAGATCAAAACAACCAATCAGTCAGCTTTATAAATCTGCTGTGGAATGATGCTTCTGTCTTTCATCTAAACCTCTGAATGTTTGCATGTTGTGAATCTTCCTCTGGCTGTTTACGACGGACAAAACACAACTCGTCTGACGCTCCTGTCGTCCTCTGAGCTCTGAGACGTGACGAACGACTCGATGATGACCTCCTGACCTCATCACAGAATACACGACCTGCGGCTACATTTACAACCGGCGCTAACCACCTCCCACCACCTGAGATAACTAATTAACAGATGACCAATGCAAACGGGTCAGGAGCACATCCTCAACAACAGCACAACAGAAGACTGCTTCCACCGAGGGCCATAAACCAGAGCACAGAGCCACTGGAGGGTCAAACCGGTTAGGAAGATGAGCAAACAGACTATATTTGAAAGACTAGATGGTGTTGGACAGCTGGGTGTCATATTTACCAAATCACATTCATTCATTCTGTCTCACACGAGTCGATTCTCCCATCTAAAATAACTAGCAGGGTGGTTTAAACACCTGCTCGTGCTTCAGGCACGCTTCCCATTAAAACTAGAGAAGAATAACTTAAGTAAACCAAATCTTAATCTTCACAAGAGCAACTAATCCTGGATTCTTACCAAGTTTCCTGTTAGTAAAATCGTGTAATTAACAGCTGGAAATGCTATGAGTGATCCCAGTCAACCACTTAACTTCTAGTTAGATTCTGTGACATTACAAAATAAATAAAGTTCCCAACCTTCTCCATGCTACTAGTTACCAGCTCAGATCTTTAACCTACAGGCTAACCCTGTGTTTATAGTCACTAGTCAAATCCATTCGCCTCATTTCTCCCATCTAACATAACCAGCAGAACAATTTCAAAATCCGTTTCCCATCAAAACCCGGGATGGATAACTCAACTAAACCACATCCTAATCTTATCTAATTGAAATTACCCTAATTATGAGTTCCCTGCTAGTAAAAACCACAAGTAATTACAAGTTGGAAACACTCAGACTAATCCCAGTTAACCACTGTGACATTACCTTACTACATTGCCTAAGCACAAAAGTCTTCAGATTTATATTAATTTTAGATTGTGGGTATGTGCATCTCCACCCCGACTCCTCCCATAAATCACCATATATGGAGCTAAGAACACCTAGACTCATCTTCATATCGTTCCATGCATAATCCAAATAATACAATTTTTTTGCATGCCAATAGCACTCCTCGCTGTCATTAAATCAGGAAAAGCACATCCACTATATTCATACAACCTATTTTTGTTTAACTTCTGCGTAATGACTTTTTATAATTTCAGTGCTTATCTCCATTAATGAGAGTCGAATACTTAATGTAAATGTTTGTTTCGCCATGAAAAAAGTTTAAACTCATTGTGTACACCTTAATGTTCTCACTCCAGGAAAAAGAGTTTGTACACATGGTCTAGAATATCTGTACGGTGCGTACATATTTACACAAAGTTTATTTTTTATAAATCTGGATATTGCATGGATATTCCATATGCATGGAAAATTGCTTGCAAGTAATTACCAATTGGAAATGCTCTGGTTAATCCCAGTTTAACACTGAACAATTTTGAAAAGTCTACATGGTATTTAGATCTTTAACCACTAAACTCTCCGTCTATACTAACTAACCCATGATACCCTATTTTTCTATATTTCTGCCAATTAAAACAACTTGCTTGTCCATCAAAACTAGAGAAAAACAACTCAACTTAACCAAAGCTTAAACTAGTCCTGCGTTCATATTGGAATTACTGTAATCATGAGTTTCCTGCTAGTTAAAAAGGGTCACATCTTTGTTCAACTCATAACTACATAAGGGTAAGCTCTAAATAATCTTAGTAAACCATTGTAATATCACAAAAACAACCAAAATGAAACTGTTAGAAAACACGAAACATTACCAGCCCACATCTTTACCAAATAAACCCTGATTATACTCGTTAGTCCAGTCCACTCAAGTCATTTTTCCCATCTAAAATAACTAGGCTAGTAGTTTAAACATTGTGCTCAGGCATGTTTCCAGTCAACCCTTCTGTGGGAAGACTAGTTAAACTAGAGAACAACTCAACCAAACTCTAAACTTCACAGAATAAACTAATCCTACGTTTATCATCCTAATAATGAGTTTCCTCGTAGTACAACTGCTCATGTCATGTTGATCTTGTAATTACAAGTTGAACATCCCAGTTAACCACTGAGTAGTCCAATCAATTTAATTAGTACTGCGTTCATCTCAAAATTACCCTAATTATGAGTTTCCTGCTAGTAAAAACCACTGATGTCTTTGTTGAACTCGTAATTACATGATGGAAACACTCTGACTAATCCCAGTTAACCACTGTGATGTCCCACAAACCAACCGAAATGGAAGAGTTAACAAGCTCTACACATTACTAGTTACCACTAATACAGTGTTCGAGTAGAACAGAGGAGAGTAACTCAACTAAACCGAAGAGTAATCCAGCATTCATGTCAGAATTACAATAAATATGCATTTCCCGCTAGTAACACCAGTCATGTTGAACTAGTAATTACAAATCGGAAATGCTCTGACTTCCCAAAAACTACCAGTGTTTGGGGTGACGCAATACAAGTAGCTCAAGTTACGTAATCAGATTACTTTTTCCAGAAGGCCTCCAGAGTTACTTTTTCAAATAAGTAACCCAAATTACTTTGTTTCTGTTATTATAAAACAAATAGCTAAGCCCAACCCAGGTAGCAAAAACTAACAAAAAAGTAACGTAATGGATTACTTTCCATAAAAAGTAACTAACGCAATTAGTTACTTCTTCATGGAGTAACGCAATATTGTGATGGATTAATTTTAAAAGTAACTTTCCTCCCATTCTGAAGCAGCTTCACCAGTTACCAGTCCAGACGTTTAACCAGCACCAGTGTTGGGGAAAGTTACTTTTAAAAGTAATGCATTACAATATTGCGTTACTCCATAAAAAAGTAACTTCTTTCTCTCAACATGGGGAAATGAAAGGTGTCAGTGAATAAACAGGAAAACAAAGTAACATTACTTATTTAAAAGTAACTCAGAAATGATCTTGTTCATTTAAAAGTAATGCATTACTTTACTAGTTACTTGAAGAAAGTAATCTGATCACACAACTTGCATTACCTGTAATGTGTTACCCCCAAAACTGACCAGCACACTCTTAGACGCATAGTCTATCCATAAAAAGTAATGCAATTAGTTACTTTTTTAATGGAGTAACACAATATTGTACACTAAAAATATAGTGCTAAATAGCACTAAATGTGGTTATTTGGCTTGCAATGAAAGGCGAACCACTTTAAGTGCTACATAGCACCTGTATCTTTAAAGATGGTGCTATACAGCACCTTAACCACCCCAAAGTACTGCTTAATAACCATTACAGGTTCTTTGTAGGTAATTTACAGGTCTTACATGCCACTATGTAGCACCTCAGCTACCACAAAGAACCGCTGAAGATTTTATTTTTTGTGTGTGAATGGAATATTGCAATAGTGTAATGGATTACTTTTTAAAGTAACTTTCCCCCATTCTGAAAACTACCAAGAATGGGAGCAGCTTCACCAGTTAGCAGTCCAGATCTTTAACCAGCACACTCTTATACTCACTAGTCCAGTGCAGAGGCTAAAGACGGCGTGGTGTTCCCTGCGATCGTTGACGTGTCCTCTGAAGAAACAGTGGCGCAGGTCTGCATCGTCTCCATGCTTCTCTTCCTCTCCCAGGTGAAGCACTGTGTAAGATGGAGCGATGAATCCAGAATCAGCCGTTAGGTTCAGGTGAAACGCCTGGCCGAACGCCTCAAACCGATAATTAGCCCTCGAACCCGAGACCTCTGCATCAGTGCTGCGCCTCCTCCTGCGGTAATGCAGCCGGTGCGGGAACGACTCTCCAAAATCATTCAAGCGCACCGGGGTGATGATCTCATACGCTGACAGCTGTCTGATGAAGCTCTCTGAAATCACACGAAGTGTTCGAGATGTTTCAGACATTTCATATCAAATCAGATACTATATGTGACCCTGCAGCACAGAAGCAGTCATCAGTAGCACAGGTGTATTTGTAGCAATAGCCAACAATATTGTATGAGTCAAAATGATACATTTTTCTTTAATGCCAAAAATCATTAGGTTAAGTAAAGATCATGTTCCTTGAAGATATTTCTGTAAATTTCCTAACTTAAATATCTCCAAACTTAATTTTTGATGATGATTAGTAATATGCATTGCTAAGAACATAATCTGGACTATTTTAAAGATGATTTTCTCAATATTTAGATTTTTTTGCTCCCTCCGATTCAAGATTTTCAAACAGTTGTATCTCAGACAGATATTGATCTCCTAACAAACCACACATCAATATTCAGCTTTAAGATGATGCATACATTTCAATTCCAAAAAGCTGACCATCATGACTGGTTTGGTGATCCAGAGACACATATTAAGCTCACTCTTCTAAATGTATGAATGTGATTCATCAGATCAAGTCAGGCTGGTGTTGTGGTAAGTATAAGTGGATCTATAGAGTCAGTTCTCCTCATGTTCCTCGGTCAGGTGCAGAGGAATCACAGGTGTAGAGAATCACATCAACTACCAACATCATCCACTAGCTAACCACACACAAACACCGAAACCCACATCTACTGATTCAGCATTTCTAACATACTAACTTCTCTCTGTGAGAAGTGCGTTCATGCATCTTTCTTATGATAAATTGCATTTGCTTTGAAATGTATCATCCAGTGCAATGACATGCAAAATGTAACTCGTGTTTCTAGATACTTTTTGGCCACACTGTATATAAGTCTAGAGGTGCTTAATACACCCCATATAGCTTCCAACATTAGTGTCATTTTAAAGTGACAACATGCAGAATACAAAGCAAACACATTTACACAATATATAATTCATTTAAACATAACGCTTGTCTGTTTACATGCAAAACACACAATCCGCTTTATAATGTCATAGAAACTATAAAGCAAACTTACAAAAGCGTGTATGAGCTAATCGTTATGGTGCATCTGAGACTGACTGGTGTGTTATTGATTTTGTGCGTGTTTTACCTTGTTTGTGGTGCAGTTTGTACATTTGTGCGGTGCGTAAAAGCGCGGAGAGGTGCCACACGAGACCCAGCAGCCGGAGCGCAGGAGCCCGCATGATTCCCCGGCGCTCTGCCTCTCGCTCTCCGCCGCTGCTCTCTTCGGATCTCCGGGGCTGGAGCGTCTCTACCGGCTCTCCTCTCGTCCTTCAGCTGCAGCTCCTCCGATCCGCCGTCATGCCGTTAAAACACCCGCTCGGAGCCGCTCATGTCGCGCACGGAGCCGAGGCTCTCTGTGCTCAGTGTGTGCGCGTCGCACGGATCGGTGCCAACGTTTTTTTTTTTCGCTCCTTGGCTCTCCATAGGACACCCCCCTAAACACACACACACTTACTCACAAGCTTCATGGTACGCCCCCTACTCTGCAAACTCAAAATCGACCCATGAATCAGTTCACATCACATCAAGAGTTTATTTCACTGAAGCACAACAAAACCTGCAGCAGTGACCGCTGACAGTGAGCCGTCATTAACACACACACACACACACACACACAACACGCACGCATGCACACACACTATTAGGTCTTAAAGTTAATAGCTGCACTAGTACTTTTCTTGTTACAAAATAAAATTAATCGAAATCAACAAGTTAGTAAACAGATAAACAGAGATAAAAATATACATTGAATAATAACATCAATTATACTTCATATATTTTAAGAATCACATTTTGCATTAAGAAAATGATCTGTTTTTGCAGTAAATTTAGTTTTATTTAATATGCATTAATGATTAAAGATGGATGTATGATAGATAGAATGATAAAATGAACAAACAATAGATAGATAGATAGATAGATAGATAGATAGATAGATAGATAGATAGATAGATAGATAGATAGATAGATAGATAGATAGATAGACAGATGATTTAAAACATACATAATAATACATATAATTAGAAGAAATGACTGATGAAGCCATGTTGGTTGGTTGGTTGGTTGACAGCCTTAAAAAATCAAAACTGAGATAAAATCCAGAGATGAAAACACTTTAATTCAGCATTAATGAAATAATTCTGTCAGAATGATTCATGTCAGCGCAGTAAAACACTGGTGACTGTTTTATCTGTTTCCTGTGAACGTAAAGTCGCAGTAAAAGGTTGTAAAGATTGCATCACCTTCATTCTTCTGAGCTGTAAAAGCTTTTTATGAGAGGAAAGAGTCATGAGATGATATGAGGTGCATCCCAATGAGAAGTAAAAACAAGGGAAACTGATTTTCAACAGTACTTGATAAAATGTTAAAGACAGACGTGTTGTGAGCTCTGAGGTCTAACCTTTTGTTGAAGAATATGTTTGAATGAATTCAATTTTTAAATAATTGTGTTTAATAGTGTGCATTTCTCCTAACTACTTTTTTCAGTGGCACTGTTATGTAAGTTTTTCCATTTATTTTCTCATCAAATGTTTTTACATGTCTTGGTTAAAATGCTTAAAGCTACAAAGCAACCAGCCGAGGAGAAACACAACATTAAAAACTTTCATTTGAAGCAAAAAAAAAAAAAAAAAAAAAAAAAAAAAAAATATATATATATATATATATATATATATATATATATATATATAATATAATAAATATAATATATATAATAAATAGCATTCTTTGAAATATAACAAAAAAAGACAAAAATAGGACATTGTGAACTCAACGGCTTTAATGAGGGCAATAACTACAATACCATAATGCACTGCAAATGACAATCAAATGAAAAACAATGGGGAAATAACAAATATTTAGTATTTCGAAAATTCTAAAATTATTCAGTAAACATCTCTCTTTTGGTTCACACAATTCCTTCAGGACACGATTCAATCAACAACACCACTGTGCTGCTCAGAAACACAACAGTTCTGCTGTGAGGCTTTATAGGTAATATTTTTGATGGCAAAATTGAACAAAAGCATATTAATGTGTAAATTTTTCACATTTTCATATTTACTTCTTATTTACTAAACTTTTGTATAAAATCACATATGCACTCGTGACAAAAATAGAACTCGTGTGATATTGCTCTTGATGTTGGTGTGACATCACTTATCATATGATAAAAATATGAGACAAAAACATAACGGGGCATTCTTTGCCCCAATATCTTGAATTCTTAGTGCATAACTGCATTTATGGAGTTGTTGTCCTGCATTATATTTGTCAACTGTATGAAATGTAAGATGAGTACAGGTCTGGGGGCGGGGCCAGTGCATTAACGAGAGTTGATTACACTTCACAACAGTGGGCGGAGCTAGACATCTCAGAACACTTAACTCACTGCGAATTTTTCTGGACTGCATCATGGGAATTGTAGTTTTTGTTTTTTACCACAAAATCCTCTATTAAAGACAATTATAAAAAAAAAATGGATGGGATCAGCAAAAGCATATACAGTTTATTAACAATCTCAGAGCTCACAACAGGTCAGTTTCCCAATGTAGAAAACTAATGGGAATTTTACTTCAAAAACTACATTACCCATGATACTGTACAGAAAATTCCACCAATCAGCGAGTCATGGTGAGCAAAAGAGATGTTTGTCTCCTTCCACTCCCATGAAGCACCATGAATGATACTGATCTCTAAATGCTACCAAAATACTTTAATATTTTTAAATATTTTTCAATAAACTTTTTTTTCTAGACACAGTCCTTGAATTTGAAATTCAATTGAACTTCTTTTTAATTCAATGAAGTCATTTGCAGTGCTTTATGGGATTGTAGTTCTTTCCCTTACTAAAACCATAGCTGGCTGGTTTGGATCAGGGCTTGGTTCATAGTTGTTTAATCAAGACTTTTTAACTTCCTTTAATGAAAGGGGGAAAAAACACTTCTGGAACCATTAGCACTGAAAAAGTGGCCTCTATAGATTCTTTTTATAGGATTTGATCTGATGTTTAGCGCTCATTGTCTCCATCGTCTGAAGTCTCTGAGTGACTCACAATGGCTGCCGCTCACATGTTGTGGTACACCGAAACACTCGCAAGCTTCCAACCCTCTCACTTGACCTTTGACCCCCCGATGACCTGTGGGTGGCCCCCAGCAGGATCTTGGGAAACTGTTCGGGGTCTGTTAGGGTTCAAGTTAAAAAAACCCAAACTTCAATTCAGCCTAAAGTCATAAAATATCCATGAAAGTTATGTGAAAGAGCAATTGATGGAGGTCAAAGTCACTTTTAAAAGTAATATTTTTTGGTTCCTTAAAGAACCTTTCAGTGAACAACTCTTAAAAGAACAATTTTTCTTAGTCTGTAGAACATTTTAATCATTTAAAGAAATTTTTTCCAGTCTAAACAACCTTGTAAGGTTCCATGGATGTTCAAGGTTCTTCACGGAACATTGATGCCAGTAAAAAAAAACATTGCTTTTTAAAATTGAAAGAGTCTTTCTTCTTCATAATTCTAAGAGAAAAAGAGGAAAATGTTAGGGAATGTTTATGCCCACAAGGAATCTGAAAAATTGCATTCGATAGGTAAAAAGATCATCTTACATCATCACATTTACAGTCCAAACACACCACACAGTATCAGTAACATGTTGAAGACGGATGGCATGGAGATTTATTGCGTAAATTTGTTAAGGCAGCTTTGCTTAACACTGTGCCAGAGGAACACAATCTGACCAAGTGTTTCGTGCATGTCTGTGTGTGCGTTTTTACTTTAAGATTAATTAAAGCTATTGACTAATTATCCTGTTTTGATTTATTCCTGATTACTGCATGGGTATTTGGTTTTAATAGTTTTAAATAATATTTCGAATTAATTTTTATTTTTTTATATTTTGTTTTCATTTTAATTAAGTTAAAAAAGTAAATTTCTGTTGTAATATTTAGTAGGTTTTTTGTATGCCTGTATTTCTTTACATTTTTTGTAATTTATTAGTTTTAGTTAAGTACATAAAACGTGTCTTTGCAACTAATTAAAATAAAAAGTTATTGTGTGTGTGTTTGTATATATATGTGTGTGTGTGTGTGTGTAGGGTGCCTCAGGGCTCAGTTCTTGGACCACTTCTCTTCTCTGTCTACATGGCATCTTTAGGTTCTGTCATACAGAAACGTGGCTTTTCATACCACTGCTATGCTGATGACACTCAACTCTACCTCTCATTCCATCCTGATGATCCGACGGTAGCTATTCACATCTCAGCTTGTCTAACAGACACTTCTTCCTGGATGAAGGACCATCCAGTAAGGATGATTGATGATCAGCTGACTTTCTCAGACCACATTGCTAAAACTGTCCGATCCTGCAGATTTGCTTTATTCAACATCAAGAAGATCAAGCCCTTTCTTTCAGAACATGCTGCAGAGCTCCTTGTTCAAGCTCTTGTTCTGTCCAGGCTGGACTATTGCAATGCCCTCTTGGCAGGTCTTCCAGCCAATTTTATCAAACCTTTACAATTAATTCAGAACACGGCAGGAAGATTAATTTTTAATAAGACAAAAATAATGCTTGTCTCACCTCTGTTTATCAATTTGCACTGGCTTCCAATAGCTGCTTGCATTAAATTCAAGGCATTGATGTTTGCCTACAAAACTACCATTGGCTCTGCACCCATTTACCTAAATTCATTACTTCAGACTTATGTGCCTCTAGAAGCTTGTGTTCAGCAAGTGAACATCGCTTGATTGTTCATCCCAAAGAGGCACAAAATCATTTTCACTGACTTTTAAATGAAATGTACACACATACAGTATACGTATATAACTTTTATTTTTATGTGATTAATGCACACACACACACACACACACACACACACACACATAAGCAAAAAAAAAAAAAGTTTACATTTTTAATTTTATTTTCAGTTAACTATAAAACACACCTCAGTGACCGCTAACACCGCTCACACTCTCTTTAGAAAATAAACGAATGTAGGGGTTATTTTTCTGCTATTTGATCTTAAGACCTTTTTTTGTTGTTGTTGTTGCAAGCCTCTCTGATCTTCTGAAACATAAGCATCTTCTTTAAGAGCTCTTCTGAGCTGAAACGCTTCAGTGCTGCTCAAAGACACGACTGGCTGGATGTTTAAAAGCTGTCTGCGCTCGTTTACATATGGAAAGCTTTGACCCTTAGCTCAACGGCACCAGTAAATATGCATGGTTAACATTACTGACACACCTTCCTGCTTTTTTGTGTCTGATATTTAAGCTTTTGTTAATGATTGACCCCACTAAACTCTTCGGACACTGATTGTGCAATGATGCAAGGCAGCTTTGCACGATTATGTATCATATCATTAACCACATAAAGAAAAAAGTTACATTTTTACAAACTGAATTTTGAATAAATATTGCATAAATATATATATAAGACAAAGAATCAAAAATACCATATATGAATATATTCTAGCATTATTAATATAAAAAGTGAAAGTGAAGTGACATTCAGCCAAGTATGGTGACCCATACTCAGAATTTGTGCTCTGCATTTAACCCATCCGAAATGCACACACACCGAGCAGTGAACACACACACACTGTGAGCACACACCCGGAGCAGTGGGCAGCCATTTATGCTGCGGCGCCCGGGGAGCAGTTGGGGGTTCGATGCCTTGCTCAAGGGCACCTAAGTCGTGGTATTGAAGGTGGAGAGAGAACTGTACATGCACTCCCCCCACCCACAATTCCTGCCAGCCCAGGACTCAAACTCACAACCTTTCGATTGGGAGTCCGACTCTCTAACCATTAGGCCACGACTTCCCACGACTTCTATCTATATATATATATATATATATATATATATATATATAACATTTATACTGTATACCAATATTCATGCATATCTATCTATATATTAGCTGTCCAAAACTCATCAAATTTCAGATAGTTTTTTGAACAAACCCTATCATTTACCCCCTGAAACATACCTTACAAGAGCACACTAGAAGAACATCACTAAAAGCAAAACATTTAGAGGCAACAAGCTTCTGTCTCGGAAAACTTCGGTTTTTACTGTTTTGGAACGCAAGCTTTAGTAAACATGACCTGAGAGAGAGTTTAAGCGTTTAGGACGAATTGGCTTTGGAGGCACTTAATTTAAAGTGAAAAATGCTGAACATCAGGGTCAAGTGAAAGATTTAGCCAGTCAGACAGATACTGAACGGCCTCTCTGAGCTGAGCCAGCAGGAAAATCAATCACTCCAGCCACTTTCCGAGACCTAAAATGGAATTAAGTTCCCCTGCACAGTTCATCTAGCTAATGGAATTCCTGACCTGCCTGTTTGTAGGGAAAGTCATTGAGGGTTTCTCTAGCACTCTTTTCATCTGACAGTTTCAAGCGATTGCAAAAATGGCATAATTTATGACCCTGTTCACAGCCAAGCCTCCAGACAGGTGTTCTCATCATCCCACCTGAAACCTGCATTTTCTTTGGATTAAATCCCCCTTCGTTTTCCATCCCAACTCCGATTCTCCTTAGCTTAATCCTCAAATTCCATGGCCCTAGGAATGCCGGAGTGGCCTGTCAATTGTCTTCCCATCCTTTCAGAGGTGAGTTCCCAGGCTTATCCCTGAAGACAGATTTGTGATGCTGTCAAAACAACTATCCTGAGATCTAAACTTCCCACCCCTGTGGTCTTACTCAACATGTGGCTTTGGAAAGATTTCTGAAAGTGGATTTGTTGACAGTACGACCCTCTATTCCGATGGCCCTTCATATCTGTGAAAGAAACACACAAAACTTAAAGAGCGACGAGAAGTATCAGTCAATCAATCTTGGTGACCGTTCATTGGTCGTATTTACTCTTGTTGAATAACCTAGATGTGGCTAAATAAAGACGATTGTTTGCTGTTGCATTGCATTGCACGGGCAATGGCTTGTTGAAAGAGCCATGCGTCAATTCTGTCAGGGACTTGCTGAAGCTAAAATTAAACTTTCTGTGAACTTCGCCTGAGTCGGTTTACAAGCTCTGGACACTTTGAAGAGGCCTAGGGCACTTGTACATGGCCACATAAAGCTAGTGAAACAGTTTCACACAATTTAACCTCACTGGTCAATATAGCTGGCCTGTGTTTCCCTGTGAGCCCTGGAAACATCGGATTAAGTAAAACTTTCCACCGAACACCATTGCCACATTGCCTTGTACAATCTTTGCTTCTTTTAATGGCAAACTAGCACCAAATGTGCACAAAGCATCTACAGTATGATATAGATAGGGTTGAGTAAGTATACTCAGCCCTGTTTCCATCTTTTCTTAATTCATGTCATTTTTTCCATGTGGGCAAACAATTTGCAAAGAACTTGACTTGGACAAAACAGCCATATGAATAATTTGGCAATGCTGTTTCCTTTAATGGTTATAAAGAGGCTGGTGGTAGTACGGTGGTAGGATCATGCAATGGTAGAAATGTTAATAGTAGACCACTATGCCATTTAAATTGGGGTAGATCAATGGATATTTCATGCTTACATCAATTTTCTAATGAATTTTGCAGAATGTATACCGTTTCCTAAACTGAGACTAAACAATTCAAGTTCTAGATGGTTTTCAAAGTAAGGAATGTTAAGGGTTAACATGATGACATATGGCATGCTAAATATTTTGTTTTTAGCATCATTAGCAATAGGGGTGAGAGTTATATCGGTAGACATTATTAACGGTAGAAATTTGTCAACTTATTAAGTATTGCAGTTTAAAAACAAGTTAATTTAAGTTGTTGAAACGCAATCAGCAACATAAGAGATCTCATTTCACTATATGCATGCACTGTCTGAGAGGCCTTCATGCACGCATTATTGAAAGCAAACATCTGAAAAAAAAACAAGAAAAGAAGAAAAAAAACATGCATAACAGTATATTGGATCTGGGCAGCTCTTAAAGTGACAGCAGTCTAATATTCCTGCTGCCTGTCATTCATGCTCATCAAAAGAAAGAAAATTGCTCACTGCTGCTGAGTAAATCACTTTTATAACTTTAATAAGACAAAATATATATTTAATTTACACAGTTAACAATATCGAGTGTTATTATACATTTAAATACTTTATACAACGTATGTAGCATTTATTTATTTTATTTTTTTTTTGGGGGGGGGGGGGGTAGAATAGTATTGTTTTTTTGTGATAGTGACACTGGTGACAAGAACTATGAAATGACTATGGTAAAAGTTTTGATATCTTAAAGACCTTGTTTAAAGTAAAAATATTTGTATTGTGATATATATTGTTGCCGTGAAAGAAAAAAAGACTCATACAGTGATATACGATTTTGGTCATATCACCCACACAAAGCAATTTAATCAACTACAGTGCAAACTCTCTAGGATATTTCAAGTGCCAACAGAATTTTAGTTTGACCAGAATGCATGTTAAAGACATTTTCTTGCTACTGTGCTTAACTTCTCGTGACTTTTCATGCTAAACAAAATTTTGCATGTAAGCGCTAAGTTAAAATGCTTACATATACATGCGTGGAATCAATTAAAACTGGTAGTATGTGAAGGCAGGGCCTCTGGGGCCCCGGACATACTGCAGGCGTCCTCACCCAGCAGGCTTCAGACTCTGACGTTGCAGTTGAATGAGTCTGCGCTCTCAGGTTTCAGTCTGGCTAGCAGCTGCAGTGTTCTCATGCATTGGCCTTCAAACTCGCTCACTGCTTATCTAGAATCAGTTCGTGATGACGTTAAACTGGCTTGAGATCAGTTATGAGGGGATACTATCAAACTAATCTATTTCATGTGCATTTGAGGGTCTGTTGAGAGTGATGCTAAACTCTTACATACAAGTACTGTGGCAGCAGGTTGGGTACTGAATGACCGACATATGCATACACCACAAAATTACCATGATACTTCAATAATACCATGACAATGCAACAGTACATATCAAAAAAAAAAACATGTTACCACCATGGCACTTATTATTTAGTGAAATTGCATAGATTAAAACAGGTTTATATGCTTTGGCATAGCAGAATCATCAGGGAATGAGGAATCCCTGGTTGAAAAACCCCCCAGCATATTCTGGTTAGGTATGTTTTGAAGCATGGAAGCTGGTTTGAGATGGTCCTTAGTTGGTCATGAGTTGGTTTAAACTAGTCCTGAGCAGGAGCTGGTTGTTAAGGACCAGCACCTGACCAGCTTATAACCAGCTAGGAACCAGCTTAAACTACCTCAAACCAGCCACAATACTTTAAAACATACCTAACCAGTATATGCTGTTTTCTGTTGTTGGTGTTGTTGTTTTTTCAACAGGGATTTGTCACCAAAAATCATTTATTTCCCAATTCTTTCCAGGTTTCGCTGGCTGTGTCAGGCCCTTGCCTTCATAAGATACTATCCTACACTGTTTTGGATCTGTGACAGTAGACAGCTGTGTGGTGTTTTGTTTATTAACAGCTGAAAACCTCTACCCCAACATGGCTCATGGGATGCACTGACAGAGAAGGGGGGTTAGAAGGGGGTCGGCAGGATTTCATAGATCTAAATCAATGCATAGGACAAATAACATCATCTTTACACAGAGCCATCCTGACTGAAATGGAAATGTTGAAATAAGGAATATTCTACAGCTTTCTCACAGTAGGCCAGAGTCAAAAGTTGGTTGAAATGTGTTCAACTGTTGTTGACCACATAAAAAAATGAGATTGCCAAGTATTTGATCTCCTAACCTGCACCAAATTCTAATACCAAACCACAGGACTAACTGCAGAAAAGCATGCAGTTAACTAGCACACACTCATGCACTCACATTAACTATATCTAATAATGTGATTTCCACAGAGGCGGAGCAGTTTCCTTCATGATGGCTCTTCTCCTGCTGACTGGAGTGTTTCACGCAGTGCGGATTGAGAAGAGAAGGAATGTTACTTCATTCCCTAGAGGCAACAGTCGAGACAACTGCTGCTCTATTTGTGAACTGCAACCAAAATAACAGGTTACTGAATTGGGTGGGATTGGACCCGAGTGGCCAATCAGTGGCTAGAACAGGGGTCAGTGTCCATTAGAAAGGTCTAAGTGTCACTAATGTGAGCGAAGGACCCCAGGGCTCTGTGTCAGGCCCGCTAGGTTTTCCTAATTAGCTGTGCTGGCTAAACATGGATGGTCTGGCCCTGATAGTGTTATATGGATCAACTTATTTAGAGAGCAGGGGTGCTCAGATAGCTAAAAAGGGCAGGATGGTGATGAAAGCATCTTTTGGGATTCTTTGTTTTAATTATCCACATCTGAAAACCTACTATTAATTGATTTACACATGTAAGGTACTAAATAAGAATGAGATGTTTGGCTGCAATCCCTCCACACCTGGTACTTAACTCACCATAAACGCCAAAGGCACATGTTTAAACCAAGCTCTTTCCTGTGAAAAATGTGGTTAATGCAAAAAGGTCATCTTTCAAATTCTGGATGGACAATGATGGACAAAATTATTCACTAAGTTTCAAAACCCAGAGAGTTGCCTTGCCATTTACTGTCTAAATGTTGAACATGTTTCCTGAAATGGCAACTGATTTGGAATGCTACGGTTCCCTTTCAAGGGAACTTCGAACTGCGTCCTCTGAGGGGACACTATGGGGAACACCTCGTCGTGACCCGTGTCTGAAGCATACTTTGAAAAACGCCAACGTGTTGGCCGGCGACAGCCTCTGACGTCACTACCAGCGCGACTATAAATACGCGCCCGTAGGACCCGTCACTATCTTCTTCGTCTTCAGTTGACTGTTTTGTTTGAAGCGTGCATCTGAGAAACGACCAAAACGGTAAGAGCGATCTATTACTGTTTTCATCATGGCTTCCACTAGCAAGGCGTTTAGACAGTGTGTGCATCCGTGTCAGCGTTATCTGACACCCGATGACACACACACTCTTTGCGTCTCTTGTTTGGGCGAAGAGCACGCTCGCGATGTCCTTGAGGGGGCGGTCTGCGTGCACTGCGAGTGTTTCTCTCTGAGAAAGCTCCACTCTCGTTTGTCTCTCTTTTCGAGGAAAGAGGGACAGCCATCTGGATCCCGCGGCTCAGGCCCCACCGTTGCCGAGGCAAGGAGGAGAATGAGCTCGTGGGGATCACAAATGGGTCTCGCTGAGGAGTGTACAGAGGGACCTTTTCAGTCCCTCAGTCCCTCAGTCCCTCAGTCCCTCAGCTTTCAGTTTCCACTGAGGTGGTTATCTGGTAACAGATAGTAGGCCTCTCTGTAGGTGAACTCCCACATATTGTGATTATCAGGTAGCAGGCTTCACAGGCCTCTCTGAATGTGAGCTCCCACATACTGTGGTTGTCAGGTAACCTTTCAGTACACATGCTTGCCTGTGTACTTTCACAAATCCACATGGTGGTCAGTGTGCACGTTAACGCTTTGCGCACTGTCTGAAATCCACGTAAAGTGGTAAGTGTGCACGCAAGTCTCTGCGCACTTTCTGAAATCCACGTAAAGTGGTAAGTGTGCACGCAAGACTCTGCGCACTTTCTAAAATCCTGTATGGTAAGGGTTACGCGCTCCACTTCGTTCCCTTTCTTGGGATGATTCGCCCCGGTGTTCCTTGGGCTTCATCCAACCGGTGTGTACTTATTGTACACCCCAAGCCCCCTCAACTTGGGGGGGCTGTGTGGGCAATTCTCGGGTAGTTCAGCAGCGCTCCCCTTTTCTGAAAGGGTCACCTATGAGCATGCTGCTCGGAGCTCGGAGTCTTCCTCTCTTGGGAGACTGATTCCCGGTTCTTCAGAGCGCTCCAGTACCACATACTGTTTGAGACGCTCTGTGAGAGCAGGCATCCTGCTGAGGCAGGGGCTGAGGCCTCCAATTGCTCTGCTCCCGGGCCATTCTTCTACGAGCTGCTCTGACAGAGTTCCACGAGAACCCCTCCTTAGAACAGTATTTTTAAATCCATGTTATGGTAAGTGTGCACGGGAGTCTTTGCGCACTTTCTGAAATCCACATTGTGGTAAGTTCGCACGCTAGTCTCTGTGTTCTTTCTAAAATCCCTAGATGGTAAGGGCTTCGCGCTGCTGCTTCGTGCCCTTTCTTGAGTTGGTTTAAGCCCCGTTCATCTTGGGCACCACTCCACCTAGGTATCCTCGGATACCTATCTAGAACAGGGCGCCGCTACTAGAGTGCTGTGGGGACAGCCCTTTCGGCAGGTTTTTGCGAAAGCTAGCAGTAGCCCCTGTGTGACAGGCAAAGACTTGGTAGAGGAAAGTGCCAGGCTCTTAGCCGTATCCCTTTAAAGGAATCTCTGTGATTCCAAGCCTTTAGCTCTACCCCGGGCCAGGGCCCTACAGGATAAGTTGGGTATGTAGCTTAGGCCTTTGGCCGTAAGGGATAATGTCATAAGGCAGCCGTCAGACCGTCCCAGGGGCGACTCCAGGTGAAGAGAAAAGCGGTAGAGTTGGTACTTAGTGTTTGCCATGATTCTGGTCTGCACTCCCCTCAGCATGGCGGCGTGGGTATACTGTTCCCCATAGTGTCCCCTCAGAGGACGCAGTTCGAAGTTCCCTTGAAAGGGAACGTCTCAGGTTACGAATGTAACCATGGTTCCCTGAGAGGGAACGAGACACTGCGTCCTCTAGCTCCCTGCCATGCTTCGGACGCAAGCTTCATGAAGAAGATAGTGACGGGTCCTACGGGCGCGTATTTATAGTCGCGCTGGTAGTGACGTCAGAGGCTGTCGCCAGCCAACACGTTGGCGTTTTTCAAAGTATGCTTCAGACACGGGTCACGACGAGGTGTTACCCATAGTGTCCCCTCAGAGGACGCAGTGTCTCGTTCCCTCTCAGGGAACCATGGTTACATTTGTAACCTGAGACGTTTTGTATATTAATAAACAACATTTTACTTATGAATTGCAATGTATATTGAGAGTGCTTTCACCAGAAAAACAATAATCTATACATTAAAAAAATTTATCCAAAGCAAAAATTTTGGTGATCCTTAAAGTGCTCTCTTGGTTTTGGTGGTACAGATCCCAACTTAAATGCAGATTAATCTTTATTAAAGGGGAAAAAATGGGGGATTTTCTCTAGAGGAAACCTTTAAAACACATCTAACCCACAAACATAAATCCCCAGGTCGTCAGGAAGACCAAATCTCAACTGTTTAGGGTAGCAAAGCATATTTATCCTCTTGTGGTCTTGCCCTGCATATCAAAGGCTGCGAAATGGCTGACAAACTCAGTATTTACATTTTATTTGCTGATGTGTACCTATCAATAATGGATGTACACGACTGCGTGTTTAGAGAACGTGGAGCCAAACTCTTTCATTGCAGTAATTTCTGGTGCACCTCACCTGAACTGCTTTGTGGGACTGAAAATTATGGTTAGGGCTCCGGTGTCTGCTTACAATAGGTCATTTAGACTAGTTCACCAAATCAAAGAAAAGTCTGTATCCATTTGTCTGGCCATGGAGACCCTGTATGCTGAAAGACATCCAGAAACACAAGCCAAACCACGTAAACTACATAAGTCAAAGCTCGAGGCTTTGTTACTCCATTGTATTTGGTCATGTAAGTTATCCGTGACCACCTACGGTGCCTAGTCATCTAACAGAGAATATATTTGTCAGCAGACTTTTTTATTTATTGCTGTTTAAGTCTTCAAGTGTGGTATGTGTGTCATTCCTGAAGAATTAAGCTTTTACAGGTGAAAAAAAATCCCAGTTGTAAATTGACCCAAATCTAGAGACTTGTGATTGGACCAGTAAACAACTTGTTGAGATATTTTCCCTGCATTTGCTAGACGAGCCAGCATGCTGGTCAAAGTTTGCTGATCCAGCAAAAGCTCCCCTCGGGAAATGAAGCACTTTGGTGGAGACATCTAATATGCGTCTAAATCGGGATCAAACCACATATTTAAGCAGTGAATGGGCCAATAGCCCAGCCCAGCTAATATCTTTAATGAGTCTCTCTCATATTGTCGAAGTGCGAACCCAACCCAACCCAACCCAACCTTGGCTGCCAGTTAAAAGCAGGATTACTCAACTAATCCCTGGAGAAGTGTTGGGCCGCCCTCCCCCGTCTCCTTCAGCTGGAGTCTTTTACAGGTGTCTGCCTGCATTTGCATTGATGTAGACCTTGAACGTGGAGCACATAATGTAACATTTACAAAGAAAACCACAATGCCTGTTGGGGAAACCGATTTGTGATCTCGCTGACATTGCAAAAACTACTTAGTCACTGCACAATGCCTGATGAACTTTGGAGAAGGGCTACACTTAGCATATAAAGTATTAAGCAAAGAAGTACTAAGATGGTAACTATTTAAAATACTCTTTATGCCAAACAAACACTTTTATTTTCATGTTTTTGAATTCTTTTCAAGTGGACACTTTTCCAGTCATTTTTCCTTAACAAAATAGATTTCTTAATAGAAAAAAATAATTACTTTGTCTCTGCATGTTTTAATGAGAGCAAATGTTTGTGTTGGCTGACTTTAATGATGCATATCTTCATTAACCATTTGTCTTCCATAGTAGCATACATTTAGATCATGCAGCCATAGTTAAAACCACACATACAGCAGCTCAATACCATGGGAAACATATAGCTATATGGTTTCTAGGTATTTGAATAAAACAACAGTAGTCTAAATACATTTAGAATAAATGCACAAGCACTATTTAACTTACTGTATACTGTTTAGTATTCCATCAGTTTCCACTGTTATGCTGATGATACTCAGCTATATATCTCAACGAGACCAGGTGAAACTTCTAAATTATCTAAACTAACAGAGTGTGTTAAAAATGTAAAGGATTGGATGACCAATAATTTTCTCCAATTAAATTCGGATAAGACAGAGATATTAATTATTGCACCAAAAAACACCACACAGAATCTTGTAGATTACAATCTGCAACTAGACGGATGTACTGTTACTTCCTCTACAGTCAGAAATCTGGGTGTTATATTGGACAGCAATTTGTCTTTTGAAAATCATATTTCCAATGTTACAAAAACTGCATTCTTCCATCTTAGAAACATTGCCAAGCTACGAAACATGTTATCTGTTTCTGATGCAGAAAAGCTAGTTCATGCATTCATGACCTCTAGACTTGACTATTGTAATGCACTTCTAGGTGGTTGTCCTGCTTCATCAATAAACAAGCTACAGGTAGTCCAAAATGCAGCAGCTAGAGTCCTTACCAGGTCAAGAAAATATGATCATATTACCCCAATTTTACAGTCTCTGCACTGGCTACCTATTAAGTTCCGTATCAGTTACAAATTATCATTACTTACCTATAAGGCCCTAAATGGTTTAGCTCCTGCGTACCTAACTAGCCTTCTACCACGCTACAACCCATCACGCTCCCTAAGATCACAAAACACTTTTTCGCATTTGGCTCCCAAACTCTGGAATAGCCTTCCTGATAATGTTCAGGGTTCAGACACACTCTCTCTGTTTAAATCTAGATTAAAAACACATCTCTTTCGCCAAGTATTCAAATGTGCATTATTATTCTTTAGCTTGGGTTGAACAAATAAATTTTACTTTGTTGGAGCAGCAGCTATGCTAATTATGTCTCTATTTGTTTCTTTGTTTTGCCACGGGATTCACCACGGGATATGCACATGAACATAAACACTTATAAGCTGCTACTTAATATTGTAGAAACTTAATTTTCTGTAAAGTTGCTTTGCAATGATTTGTATCGTAAAAAGCGCTATACAAATAAACTTGAATTGAATAAATGGATATTCGGTCCATGTGGCAACAATTGAAATGAGTAGCACTGTCATTCTGCTGTTGCCACATAAAAATATTGAACATTTATCAAACTCTTGTTATCAATTTATCGAGGATAATTATATAGCAATAATGATCGTTATCATTTTTGTGTGTGTTTATGCTATTACTAAAACATGTTAATATTATGATTCAGCTGTGTAAGACTATCGCTATTGGACAGCTTCCAGAACCCCAAAGTCACAGAAAACTGATTTTCCACATGCTTAGGGAAAAGTCATGCACTAATACCCTTTCTCTCCAATGTCCTTCAATACAGTTCCTGAACTGCTCTTAGGGATGGAAACTGCACTTCAACATATAATCTGTTTTGTTTTTACGATCTCCATGGGCAGTATGATACATTACCAAACGGTTCTGCTCTGAGTATTTGATTATAGCATCTGTGCTCATGTGCGTACTGTAAGTGCTTGGGTTCGTACTGTAGATCTATGTGTGTACCACATATGTGTGTGATTTAAGACATGATGGAAACAAGCCAAGAGCAAACTTGATATTATCATCATCGTCGTGACCGGCTTGACTCACTCCACTGAGTGAGAGCTTCAAAAAGTGCCACATCGGTCTAAATATCTGTGTTTCGGCATACTTGTAATGAAATAAAGCATGTTATTCAAAACTTGCTCGAGTGCAAGCATTAATGCATGAACATGACTATTCCTTAACTGCAAAAGCATCAAGTATTAATGGTTCAGAGCTAGTCTCAACACTTTAGGCATGAAATGAGGTGTATATACATTCAATGTTTGTGTTGAGCAAATTGAACAATTGAGTTTAAGTGCTGAACACATGTTGTCTAAAGCTGAATCCACCGTGCCAAGACAATTATGAGTGTTGCGGACATTAACAGCCTTCTGAGGCTCTATACTTTTCAAACTGTTTTAAGGGTAAGTAAATTCACAGTCCAGCATTGCTAAACCCTCTTCATCGGACAGGTCACGTGGGAATACAGCCCAGGTGGTTTTCATTTTCACCCTCATCTGGAGAATACGTGCTCCTGCGTTCAGACTTCCCTCGCTCTCCTCGTCCTTCTTCCCTTCAGTCTTCACTCAATCTTGCCAGCAGTCTCCTGGTGGTGCGGGACACCTTCTTATTGATTTATCTCATATCCTCACCTGTGTTGTCAGGTTGTAAAAGGCCATTGAGCTGCAGATAATCTGGGATGGAGGAGAATGAGGTCACTGAGCAAATTGTTTGCTCTGAATAACTTACTTTAAGGGTTTGGGTTCAGCTTTACCTGGGAAAAAAGGTGGCGAGACTTTATGTGCACTGTTAGAATTCACCCTCCAAACCAGAGTGTGGTTCATTCTTGAAACACAAATTATTTTTGAGAGAGAGAGAGATTTCTGATCCTTCATTGAAAGTCCAGGTAAACTGCAATTTGAAGACCTAAAAAGGCCAAAAAAGGGGGCATTAAAAAATATTAAAAGAGCAGTTTAATCCTATCCAATCATTTTAATTTTAGAAAAATAAATTGAGGTTATATTTGGATAAACTTCCCCCTTAATACAACCAGTTTGTCATTCTGTTCAGTGCTGGTACAGAAATTACACCCTTCACCGTTATTTCATTTACATTTAGCCATTTTGCAGACGCTTTTATCCAAAGCAACTTTTAATTGAGGAACACATAAAGCAATTCTTCTTAAAGAGACGAACAGACACAGGAAGTGCTTTCAGGCATTTTTTTTTCAAATAAGTACAAGCTAGAAAGGAAAGGAATACTTTTTAAAATCATTTTTCTAATTTAGTCTTTAATAATTTATTAAAGCAGAACTGTAAGCAGTGTCGAAACCTTAAACCAAAACCAGTCACAAAAAATGACTTAAACTGTTCAGAACCAATCAAAACCTTTGGTGCCACAATTACATATAAGACTTTAAGAAGTTTGCATGAACACATGTGCAAGTGATAATAGTTAATTCTATTGACGGGGAAATCTTAGTCAGTGCATGCGATGAAAGATATGGAAAGGCCTATTATTCCCAGCTTAGATCCACAATATTCTACAAAACTGGTTCTCCACACCTGTAAAGAAAGAGAGAACTGAATGTTATTACAATCAATAATATTAGAATACAATCATTCATGCTGTGAAGTGACCGCTGGTTTATTTATAGCCAAAGAATTGCTGAGACAATGCTAATGAAGAGAAATAATTAGTTTCAGATCTGTTACTTACCTCCTACCAGGGACCAGAAAACCTCACACAACTTCACCCCCAGAAACTCTCAGGGTCACGGTGGCCACACAGCATCTCGGCCCACCTGAGTCGGACATCACATCTGGTTTGAATTATTGCCATGGATCACGGGTCCCAATGTGGCTCGCATTAGAAAAAGCCACGGCGCTGCCCGGTCAGAAAATTGATTCCTATTCTGCGCAGGATGATCTAATTACCCGACAATTCTTCAGTTACGAAGCCTCAACCAATAACATCCCACAAACTCCCCCGCAACCACAGACGCCTTTCCTGTGTTTGCTCAAGACGCCCCTGGACTCGCCATCACACACACACACACACACACACACACACACACACACACACACACACGCACAGACACACACACATACACTCCCTCTCAATTTAAATTTGAAGTGACCACAGACACACTGATTGAGTTTTTGTGTGCACTAATATGAAATTCATGAGAAACCTGGTTTTACGTAGTTTACATGGTCTTTGGACAGATAAATAGAATGCAAAAAACTAATGATAGAATTAACAAATAATAGGACAAAGACAGAAAGAACAACAGAACAAATTGTTAACAAATCAGACACCTAATATGAAAACAATCGGTCTCATTTACTAATAATTGCATTGATTGTTTCATATTTGTGCGGACAGGACAATAAAAAATGGGCTTTCCACACATGCTTTTCTTACAGTGCTCTAGCCTATTGAAACTTGTTTCTGCCACAGAATTTTTTTTTTTTTTTTAATAATTGCAACTTTTTATTTCACAATAATTTCACAGTTATTTTATTTCCGCAAGTTTACATCTCGCAAATCTGACTTTTGAGTGATGCAATAAATCGTGTTATTTAATAATTTTATTTTAGAATTTATTCATGGATTACCTTTATTTATTTATATAGTGCTTAACGATACAGATTGTAAAAAAGAAACTGAACGGCATTAAATAGGAAAATAGTGTGTCAATAAAGCCAAAAGGCAGTTCATCATTGAATTCAGTGATGTCATCATACAGCTCAGTTCAGTTTATATAGTGCAATCAAGTCGACGATATCACTGGATATTATGTGGATTATATAATACAATTAATGCAACATGCTTTAATGTAGGCTAGAGATGTAATGATGTTACAATGAAATATGACATCTGAACACGATACAGAATAAGTGCTTATTGTGTACATGTGGTTTCAGTTCCTGTTTTTTTTTTTTCATAAATTGACAATAAACTTCAGTAAAATGTATTGATTCGTTCGTAGGCCTATGCACATTTCACACACAAATATGTGCGTACGCATGCTTAGTGGATGAGACCCAATGTAACTCTGAGAAAAAAAGAAATATATATTTAAATACTGTAAATTTATATTGTACTATTATACTTTAAATAAACTGTGCAATATTGCAGAGGAACTTCTAAATGAAGTCAACGAGCCCAATGACCCGAGATAATGATTTCGACGTCAAGAGCGCTTCCAATCTTAATGAAATCTGATGCAATTTGCGTAATTTGCCTGTTCAGCTAGAGTGTGTGTGAATTTGGGAATTATGTGTGTGCCCTTCAGATTTCCGAAATGATCCCTAATGCCATTTTATCAGGTAGGCCTAATGAAAGGATCAGTGCTGTATCCTGACCCTGGGGACAGCTGAAAAAGCCCATTCCCTTAGATAGCAGGGCTGTAATGGCTGAAGCTGATGTTATCTTGAGGAACCCACAGGAAGGAACAAAGACGGACACACACTCACTCGCTGTTTTCATTCTGTGTTTGATAGGCCCCCTTTCCATACGTGACATCCCTGCCAGATGCAACCTTAAATGGATAAACCTCTTGGCTACTTGTAAAAAGTCATGCATAGCATGCAAACAGACTTTATATGGTCCTCAGCTGTCTTCACAACTGTTGGAACACTCTTAAAATTCTGATATACTACCAGCAAAATCAAAGAACATTCTGTTCAGTTAGTTCCACTGAGGACAAAATTAATTGATTTTTTAGAGGTTCTTTGCAGAAAAGGAAAGAACCTTTTTCTTTGCGATTACATAATAGCTAGACAAGACCCAGGCACTCCGCCTTCTTTCACATTCATTTCTTCTATTCAGTCGGTCAATGCCAAAATGGGAATTTCAAACAGCCTGCCAAAACAAACCAGTGACAATTCACACCCCTACTATTGGTCCATGGCAATTACGTAATAGGTAGGTGTGGCTCTGAGGCTCCGCCTTCTTTGACATGAAAATCTTCTCTGTTTCGTTTATTCTGTTCAGCCAAAACAAAGTTTGTTTCAGGAAACAGTTTGCTCCCTGACTTGAAAACACCTTTAAACTACTTTTGGTCCATGGTGATGATGTGTGGCTCTGGGACATCTTTGGTCATCTTTGACAAGGAAATCTTCTCTTGTTTAATTCAGTCTGCGAAGGAGAGATGCGAGTGATTCTAAGTGACACTGACACTCTTCGAATTTCTTTTTACCCCTAAGCAAAAAACAAAAAAGATCTTTGCTGTAAGTAAATCAGGACCTTGAGGTTCAAAACACTTTATGCAAATATGTGACCACTAATGCTTCAAGCTATTCAAGTTTGATGAATAATTGGACTTGTAAAGCACTGGCCAAAGTTGTCTCCCTTCCTCCTGTTTCTTTACCCGTGAGGTGCCTCAACAAACAGCAGATAAGCGTCTCCCGAGAGCACCTTTCCTCCCGGGAGAACTCCCTGACCCAGTCGCGGTGGGTCCTCGCAAGCGCTCCGAATGCTGATAAGTTTCCCATTCATCTCGTCCGCCCCCCTGCCAGCCCACACCTCTCTTTCACTTCATATTTTGGTGCGGTTCCATTGACTTTCTCCTCCATTCAGACCGTCTTTAATCCCCGGCTCAGTGTCCAGCTAGGCCCTCCACAGAGCTGTCTTTATTCGGAGCTTATTGCGCGTCCGCTGGCTGGTTTATCTCCGGCCCGCAGAGAGTCTTTTCAGGCCTGCTCTTAATGACCTGGGGAAGCTCACATGCTCGGCTTCCCAGGACTGCAATAACCCGATGCTGTCAGGGAGGAAAACGACAGGGAGAAGGGAATTAAAAAGATAGGGGTTGACAGTCTTGCTTTGGGAGAAAGTGTGTGCACTTAAAGGAATAGTTCACCCAAAAAGATGTTCAAAGTGACTATGAATGTCAAACTCCAACTGTTGAACTGTTGTTGTCAGGAAAAGAGCCCCACACAACTTGCAAGTCTGAACTGCGAGACGTAAACTTAAAAATAAATGCTAGACACAATGTCAGAATTCAGTCTTGCAAGCCAGGATATAACTCATAATCCTGAGTTTACATCGTGCAATTCTGAGTTTATAATTCATACAGTATTTGCAAGACGCAAGTATTTTTTTTATTCCATTGCAGAAATAAGATTCCGTATTCCGATTTTATCCAAAGCCACTTGCATTGCATGCCTTTTTACATTGCATACAATTTATCAGTTCATGCATTCCCTGGGAATCGAACCCATTGTATTGCCAGTGCCATGCTCTCTACTTGAGCCACAGGAAATATTTGGGTTTCAAAACAAAAAGAGGATAAGTAAATAAGGACATCATTTGAATTAGTGGGATGCATGGAAAACAGACCCACTGTAATCTCCATTTCTCACCTTCAGACGTCAGAACCGCAGAGAGTCCAGGAAGGTGAAGGAGGTGCAGACGGGCTCTGGCAGCATTCCAAAGTCCCAGTGGGGGTCAGTGGCGTCAGGTTTTGGACGGCCGACAGTCAGCTGAACGGTTGCATAACACACTATTACAGTGATGTGGTAATTCTGTGCTTGCTACCGCAGGGTTCTGAGGCCTAGATGGGGCATTTTATTCCTTGAAGCTCCACGTGGGAACAAGCGAGCTGCTGCTATATTTGTCCTCGTCAGTAACCACATCAAGCCATGCGATGTAAGGGGCCAACAATGAGTCCTTTCACACAGCATGTGTGCTATGCATGTTATGTGATCTGCTAGGAGAGGGCTACTAAAATACAAAAAATCTAAATTATGTAAATAACAAGCTTTGGGTCCATTAACCCCCAATGACAAATGTTTCTGATCCAGCAAAGCAATAAAACTGAAGTTAGCTCTATCTTTCTGAAGATGTCACTAAATGTTTTTTTTTACATTTTTATTGGTTTTATTAATGACGAAACTGACGAAAGACGAAACTGTTGCCTAAAAAGAAATCCAAAACAAGTATTTCACAGTTGGTTTAGGGTTACACGGTTTCTGCACTGCAAGAAAACAATGCATTGCAACAATACTAGACCATTCTGTCTTAACTGGCAATCTTCTCTACACTTAAAGTTAAAGCTGCAATGAAAAAATTATTAACAATCCTGTCCGAGTATGTACAGGTGCAACTCAATAAATTAGAATGTCAAGCAAAAGTTCATTTATTTCAGTAATTCAACTCAAATTGTGAAACTCATGTATTAAATAAATTCAATGCACACAGACTGAAGTAGTTTAAGTCTTTGGTTCTTTTAATTGCACTGATTTTGGCTCACATTTAACAAAAACGCATAAATTCACATTCACATCTCAACCAATTAGAATATGATGACATGCCAATCAGCTAATCAACTTAAAACACCTGCAAAGGTTTCCTGAGCCTTCAACTTTATTTAGTAGTCAAATTTGTTTGCATTGTGATTTTAAGTATAATAATGATAAGAATAATAAACTCTAAACAAAACATAGTTTAAGAGTTAAGTGTGTGTATAAAATAAGTGTCAATTTAGCATGTCAGGTGCATTAACATCCAATAACAAGTGCTTTTGTGATTGTGTTGCTGACCAAGCAAATAATAAAACTAGAATGCAAAACCTTTTTAATTAGCAATGTTTTCACTTCAAATAAGCGCCGAAAAATATGAACGTTCTCCGTACAATCTATGATGCTCTTAAACACTGCATGTGAGCAAGTTCACAAACCTCATGTCGCTTTGTTGCTGCTCTGTTTTGCATTGCGTTGCATTGTGATGTGCACTTAAAGTTTAAACACAGTGTTAAAAAGTAATGGTAGTTTACTTGAGACTTATAGCACTTAATATGATAGATAGTTTGGAGTGTGTATACAAAATGATGACAAGAACTTAGAAGCTTAGTTTAGCAAAAGCTTCAGATGGGTTATGGCTTTCCTTGGTAAACACTTGGTAAATAAATAAAAAGCAAATATGCAACACAAAAAAAACTATGCATCTTATATAATTAACCATGTTATCCACACTTCAAGTGAATGCCACATGGAACAAGACTCTGCAAACAAAACATTCTTTTTTTGTGATATCAATCTCAAATTTGGAACACTTGCTCAGATTTACGGTTCTGTTTCTTAGCAGTTTCAGAGTTCAACATGTTTTGTTAAACATTTATTTGATCTAAAATAGTGTATTTGCATTTTACATTTTCAGAAACATAAACTTTTTTACTTTTTTATTCCAATTTTATAACTTCTGTCAAATGTTTTTTTTTTTTTTCTTTTTTTTTTAAAAAGACAAAGCCTGTGCTCAAAAAAGCATTCAGGATTTACAATTTAAGTTGTAGAATTCTCAGGTCTAGGCTCAAAAAGCAGGAACAGGTTCATTTAAGATTAATAACACTCTGTATGATAGATGGTTAGGTTAACATGAGTTTGTGTGCATAAAATAAGAAGACTCTGTTTCCGTCATTGAACAAACATTAAAAAAGAGAATTGCAATTCTGACTTAATTTCCTCGCAATTGTGTGATAAAAATTCACAATTGTGAGTTACAATGACAGAATTGTGAGATATAATAATACTATTATGAGAAAAAAATCTAAATTATTAAAAAATTGAAATTGCAAACAATTTTCTCTTTATTGCATGTCTAATTTGCAGTTGTGTGTTATGAAGTCAGAATTGCGAGAAATAATTGTGCATTTGTGAGTTTATCTCTCACAATTCTGAGATCAAAATTATGGCATTAAAAAGTCAGCGTTACTTAAATAAATAATAATAATAATAATGAATTGGTGGAAATTGCCATCTATAGACTCCAGTGCCCATTTAGCATGTCCAATGCATTTCATTGCAGATTCAGAAAACACATTGCTGATTCACAGCAGTACAGAATGACAAGCAGAAAACAGCAATAAATCGAATAAAATATTTGAGTCTGAGTTTGACTCCAGAAGCCTGCAGCTGCAAAACAAACCCACACAATGAGAAGAGAACACACGCTGTCACCCAGCATGACTGGGAGCAATGTTTGGAAAGCTGCTTGTGTCTCTATACAGTCCCAAAACACTGAGACAAAAGCCTTCGCTATCTGGAAGATCTCACAGCGTACAAAATCTTCCCTGTTAGGCCTTAAAGTCTTTGTTTTTCCCAACTCAAATTGCAGTTTAATGACTTTTTGTCTTTCTCACTGCAAAGAACAAGAAAATAAGAGATACAAACAATCAGTTGACAAGAGCGTCAACAATCAGAATTGCATCTTTACAATGTGAGCCCAATGTTTAATACGTACTCAAAAGGACAAAAATGTCAGTTTCCAAAAAATTACATATACACAGAAAAATTCCCACTTTTTGTCCTCTTCAGTTGGTTTTCACAGCATCAGTCACTCAGTGTTTAAGCCACAGCACTAATTAGCCACTGAAAATTGGTGAAAGTCTATTGACAGAGAGATTTGGGCTTGTGTTCAGCGTTTCTCTCTCTCCACAGCAACACATTTCAGTCGTGTTAGGCTGCTTATCTGCATCAATGCTTTCATTTACTATCAAACTCAAGTAACAAGAAGCCTCTGATTCCAAATGAGCTGGGATCGCTCGAGAACTACTGCTGTGACTTTTCAAGCAGTGCGACAAAACAAGACGTGCAAAAGAAAGATGTCATTCAGATGCATCTCAAAAACTAAATGTCAAAGGAACCAAGAAACAGCCGATGCATTTCCTGTTGGAAGTTGGGGAAGGGCATATCAAAAAAGAACTTAAATTAGGCCAGAAAATATGCAAGCACATAAGTTTAGACAATTTTAACACCGCACAAAAAGTATTTGCGTAGAAATCAGACTCAAAGAAATTTGTTCATGTAGTTCATGCACAGATAATAGACATTTAAAAATAAGGGATGATTTATGGTCCGTGCAGTGCTTTGTTCAATTTATACCATCAAAATTAACAAAATGAAAAATTGGCTTCAAACTTTAATTTTCCATTTCTTTTGAATAATTCACAAATGGATAATTGTTTCTCAGTTTAATTTTTAATTCTACAATCTTGGGTTGTTGCGTCCAAGTCTGATTTTTGAACAAACATAAAAAATCGCTCTGATTTTCCATTTTTCTGTTTTGCTCGCGGTTGGACCGTACCAGTTCCACCGGGGGGTGGGGGTCAGGGTATATTCTGGCAAACCGTTTACCAAACACTTTTCGGCAAAGCAATCTGTGGTACACGCCTCTACTAACAAATGTTGTTTTTAAACATTTTAAATATTTTAACTGTTGCCCCGCCTTCTACTTCTCAAACCTCGTATTTTCTATGATCTAGTGCTAAAACACGGAGGAACTTTGAGCTTCGCGAGTCACCCATCGTGTGTTAGTAGAGGCTTTTACCACAGATTGCTTTGCCGAAAAGTGTTTGGTAAACGGTTTGCCAGAATATACCCTGACCCCCACCCCCCGGTGGAACTGGTACGGTCCAACCGCGAGCAAAACACAGAAATGGAAAATCAGAGCAATGAGTAATTTTTTATGTTTGTTAAA
>NC_081797.1:1122500-1225000 GCF_963082965.1 Carassius carassius
TATGGGGTCTATCCAGTGCCCACGGCGGCCTTCCTCATCACCTCCTCATCCTGAACAGAGAGCTCAGTGAGTTTCCGACCAAGTCTCTCATGCAGGTCCAAGTATTTGGCGACACAGCATTCCAGACACACAGCTTCCCCCTTTGAAAGTTCTGCCTCCTTGTAATGAGGAGGAACACACTTCCTGTGACATGCATTGGTCATGCGGTTATACATGTCAGCCATCATTTCAACCTCCAGCTCCGCGGCGAGCTGCTTCGCTTTCATGGGGTCCATTTCTGCAAATGACCTTTCGGGTTACCCTCAATAAAAACCCACTGGGCAGAGCGTGGGTCCCGTCTTTCTTTTTCTTTTTTTTTTTTTTTAATATCTCACAATTCTGAGTTTATTTATATCTCGCAATTCTGAGTTTATATCTCGCAATTCTGAGTTTATATCTCGCAATTCTGAGTTTATATCCCACAATTCTGAGTTTATATCTCGCAATTCTGAGTTTATATCTCGCAATTCTGAGTTTATATCTCGCAATTCTGAGTTTATATCCCACAATTCTGAGTTTATATCCCGCAATTCTGAGTTTA
Source organism: Carassius carassius (assembly GCF_963082965.1). Classification (NCBI taxonomy): domain Eukaryota; kingdom Metazoa; phylum Chordata; class Actinopteri; order Cypriniformes; family Cyprinidae; genus Carassius; species Carassius carassius. The sequence goes on from NC_081797.1 coordinate 1,123,081, forward strand.
TATCTCACAATTCTGAGTTTATATCTCACAATTCTGAGTTTATATCTTACAATTCTGAGTTTATATCTCGCAATTCTGAGTTTATATCCCACAATTCTGAGTTTATATCTCGCATTTCCTAGTTGATATCTCGCAATTCTGAGTTCATATCCCGCAATTCTGAGTTTATATCTCACAATTCTGAGTTCATATCCCGCAATTCTGAGTTTATATCTCGCAATTCTGAGTTTATATCTCGCAATTCTGAGTTGATATCTCGCAATTCTGAGTTTATATCTCACAATTCTGAGGTTATCAATATTTTGCAATTCTGAGTTTATTTATATCTCACAATTCTGAGTTTATATCTCACAATTCTGAGTTGATATCTCGCAATTCTGAGTTTATATCTCACAATTCTGAGGTTATTAATATTTTGCAATTCTGAGTTTATTTATATCTCACAATTCTGAGTTTATATCTCACAATTCTGAGTTTATATCTCACAATTCTGAGGTTATTAATATTTTGCAATTCTGAGTTTATTTATATCTCACAATTCTCAGTTTATATCTTACAACTCTGAGTTTAGATCTCACAATTCTGAGTTTAGATCTCACGACTTTATATCTCGCAATTAGCTTTATAATAATTTTTATTATGCAATGTAAAAGAAAATACTATCTTAGTCTTTCAACCTCACAATTTCACATTTCATTCAGTGCGTTACTAATTACTTGTGAAATTAATTCTGAGTATATATATCTTGCAATTCTGAGTTTATTTATATCTCAATTCTGAGTATAATCTTACAATTCTCAGTTTATATCATTCAATTCTGAGTTTAGATTTCACAACTTTATAGCTCGCAATTCTGAGTTTATATCTCGCAATTCTGAGTTTATTTATATCTTAATTCTGAGTATATATCTCACATTTCTGAGTTTATATTCCGCATTTCTGAGTTTATATCCCGCAAATCTGAGTTTATATCTTGCAATTCTGAGTTTATTTCCCGCAATTCTGAGTTTATATCCAGCATTTCTGAGTTTATATCTCACAATTCTGAGTTTATATCCCGCAATTCTGAGTTTATATCCCGCATTTCTGAGTTTATATCCCACATTTCTGAGTTTATATCCCGCATTTCTGAGTTTAAATCTCGCATTTCTGCGTTTATATCCCGCAATTCTGAGTTTATATCCAGCATTTCTGAGTTTATATCCCACAATTCTGAGTTTATATCCAGCATTTCTGAGTTTATATCTCACAATTCTGAGTTTATATCCCGCATTTCTGAGTTTATATCTCGCAATTCTGAGTTTATATCCCGCATTTCTGAGTTTAAATCTCGCATTTCTGAGTTTATATCCCGCATTTCTGAGTTTAAATCTGGCATTTATGAGTTTATATCCCGCATTTCTGAGTTTAAATCTGGCATTTATGAGTTTATATCCCACAATTCTGAGTTTATATCCCGCATTTCTGAGTTTAAATCTCGCATTTCAGAGTTTATATCCCGCATTTCTGAGTTTAAATCTCGCATTTCTGAGTTTATATCTCACAATTCTGAGTTTATATCCTGCAATTCTGAGTTTATATCTCACAATTCTGAGTTTATATCCCGCATTTCTGAGTTTATATCTCACAATTCTGAGTTTATATCCCGCAATTCTGAGTTTATATCTCACAATTCTGAGTTTATATCCCGCATTTCTGAGTTTATATCTCACAATTCTGAGTTTATATCCCGCATTTCTGAGTTTATATCCAGCATTTCTGAGTTTATATCCCGCATTTCTGAGTTTATATCCCGCAATTCTGAGTTTATATCCCGCATTTCTGAGTTTATATCTCACAATTCTGAGTTTATATCCCGCATTTGTGAGTTTACATCCCGCAATTCTGAGTTTATGTCCCGCATTTCTGAGTTTATATCTCACAATTCTGAGTTTATATCCCGCAATTCTGAGTTCATATCCCGCATTTCTGAGTTTAAATCTTGCATTTCTGAATTTATATCCCGCAATTCTGAGTTTATATCCCGCATTTCTGAGTTTATATCTCACAATTCTGAGTTTAAATCTCGCATTTCTGAGTTTAAATCTCGCAATTCTGAGTTTATATCCCGCATTTCTGAGTTTAAATCTCGCATTTCTAAGTTTATATCCCGCATTTCTGAGTTTATATCTCGCAATTCTGAGATTATATCCCGCATTTCTGAGTTTAAATCTTGCATTTCTGAGTTTATATCCCGCATTTCTGAGTTTATATCCCGCAATTCTGAGTTTATATCCCGCAATTCTGAGTTTATATCCCGCAATTCTGAGTTTAAATCTTGCATTTCTGAGTTTATATCCCGCAATTCTGAGTTTATATCCCGCATTTCTGAGTTTATATCTCGCAATTCTGAGTTTATATCCCGCATTTCTGAGTTTAAATCTCGCATTCCTGAGTTTATATCTCGCATTTCTAAGTTTATATCCCGCATTTCTGAGTTTATATCTCGCAATTCTGAGTTTATATCCCGCATTTCTGAGTTTAAATCTCGCATTCCTGAGTTTATATCTCGCATTTCTAAGTTTATATCCCGCATTTCTGAGTTTATATCTCGCAATTCTGAGTTTATATCCCGCATTTCTGAGTTTAAATCTCGCATTTCTGAGTTTATATCCCGCATTTCTAAGTTTAAATCTCGCATTCCTGAGTTTATATCTCGCATTTCTAAGTTTATATCCCGCATTTCTGAGTTTATATCTCGCAATTCTGAGTTTATATCCCGCATTTCTGAGTTTAAATCTCGCATTTCTGAGTTTATATCCCGCATTTCTGAGTTTATATCTCACAATTCTGAGTTTATATCCCGCAATTCTGAGTTTATATATCGCATTTCTGAGTTTAAATCTTGCATTTCTGAGTTTTTATCCCGCAATTCTGAGTTTATATCCCGCATTTCTGAGTTTATATCTCACAATTCTGAGTTTATATCCCGCATTTCTGAGTTTATATCCAGCATTTCTGAGTTTATATCCCGCATTTCTGAGTTTATATCCCGCAATTCTGAGTTTATATCCCGCAATTCTGAGTTTATATCCCGCAATTCTGAGTTTATATCTCGCATTTCTGAGTTTAAATCTCACAATTCTGAGTTTATATCCCGCATTTCTGAGTTTATATCCCGCAATTCTGAGTTTATGTCCCGCATTTCTGAGTTTATATCTCACAATTCTGAGTTTATATCCCGCAATTCTGAGTTCATATCCCGCATTTCTGAGTTTAAATCTTGCATTTCTGAATTTATATCCCGCAATTCTGAGTTTATATCTCACAATTCTGAGTTTATATCCCGCAATTCTGAGTTTATATATCGCATTTCTGAGTTTAAATCTTGCATTTCTGAGTTTATATCCCGCAATTCTGAGTTTATATCCCGCATTTCTGAGTTTATATCTCATAATTCTTAGTTTATATCCCGTATTTCTGAGTTTAAATCTCGCATTTCTGAGTTTATATCCCGCATTTCTGAGTATAAATCTCGCATTTCTGAGTTTATATCTCACAATTCTGAGTTTATATCCCGCATTTCTGAGTTTATATCTTGCAATTCTGAGTTTATATCCCGTATTTCTGAGTTTAAATCTCGCATTTCTGAGTTTATATCCCGCATTTCTGAGTATAAATCTCGCATTTCTGAGTTTATATCTCACAATTCTGACTTTATATCCCGCATTTCTGAGTTTAAATCTCGCATTTCTGAATTTATATCCCGCAATTCTGAGTATAAATCTCGCGTTTCTGACTTTATATCCCGCAATTCTGAGTTTATATCCCACATTTCTGAGTTTAAATCTCGCATTTCTGACTTTATATCTCACAATTCTGAGTTTATATCCCACATTTCTGAGTTTAAATCTCGCATTTCTGAGTTTATATCCCGCAATTCTGAGTGTATATCCCTCATTTCTGAGTTTAAATCCAGCATTTCTGAGTTTATATCTCACAATTCTGAGTTTATATCCCGCATTTCTGAGTTTAAATCTCGCATTTCTGAGTTTATATCCCGCAATTCTGAGTTTATATCCCGCATTTCTGAGTTTAAATCTCGCATTTCTGAGTTTATATCCCGCAATTCTGAGTTTATATCCAGCATTTCTGAGTTTATATCTCACAATCCTGAGTTTATATCCCGCAATTCTGAGTTTATATCTCACACTTCTGAGTTTATATCTCGCAATTCTGAGTTTATATCTCGCAATTCTGAGTTTATATCCCGCAATTCTGAGTTTATATCCCGCATTTCTGAGTTTAAATCTCGCATTTCTGAGTTCATATCCCGCATTTCTGAGTTTAAATCTTGCATTTCTGAATTTATATCCCGCAATTCTGAGTTTATATCTCACAATTCTGAGTTTATATCCCGCAATTCTGAGTTTATATATCGCATTTCTGAGTTTAAATCTTGCATTTCTGAGTTTATATCCCGCAATTCTGAGTTTATATCCCGCATTTCTGAGTTTATATCTCATAATTCTTAGTTTATATCCCGTATTTCTGAGTTTAAATCTCGCATTTCTGAGTTTATATCCCGCATTTCTGAGTATAAATCTCGCATTTCTGAGTTTATATCTCACAATTCTGAGTTTATATCCCGCATTTCTGAGTTTATATCTTGCAATTCTGAGTTTATATCCCGTATTTCTGAGTTTAAATCTCGCATTTCTGAGTTTATATCCCGCATTTCTGAGTATAAATCTCGCATTTCTGAGTTTATATCTCACAATTCTGACTTTATATCCCGCATTTCTGAGTTTAAATCTCGCATTTCTGAGTTTATATCCCGCAATTCTGAGTATAAATCTCGCGTTTCTGACTTTATATCCCGCAATTCTGAGTTTATATCCCACATTTCTGAGTTTAAATCTCGCATTTCTGACTTTATATCTCACAATTCTGAGTTTATATCCCACATTTCTGAGTTTAAATCTCGCATTTCTGAGTTTATATCCCGCAATTCTGAGTGTATATCCCTCATTTCTGAGTTTAAATCCAGCATTTCTGAGTTTATATCTCACAATTCTGAGTTTATATCCCGCATTTCTGAGTTTAAATCTCGCATTTCTGAGTTTATATCCCGCAATTCTGAGTTTATATCCCGCATTTCTGAGTTTAAATCTCGCATTTCTGAGTTTATATCCCGCAATTCTGAGTTTATATCCAGCATTTCTGAGTTTATATCTCACAATCCTGAGTTTATATCCCGCAATTCTGAGTTTATATCTCACAATTCTGAGTTTATATCTCGCATTTCTGAGTTTATATCCCGCAATTCTGAGTTTATATCCCGCATTTCTGAGTTTAAATCTCGCATTTCTGAGTTCATATCCCGCATTTCTGAGTTTAAATCTGGCATTTCTGAATTTATATCCCGCAATTCTGAGTTTATATCTCACAATTCTGAGTTTATATCCCGCAATTCTGAGTTTATATATCGCATTTCTGAGTTTAAATCTTGCATTTCTGAGTTTATATCCCGCAATTCTGAGTTTATATCCCGCATTTCTGAGTTTATATCTCATAATTCTTAGTTTATATCCCGTATTTCTGAGTTTAAATCTCGCATTTCTGAGTTTATATCCCGCATTTCTGAGTATAAATCTCGCATTTCTGAGTTTATATCTCACAATTCTGAGTTTATATCCCGCATTTCTGAGTTTATATCTTGCAATTCTGAGTTTATATCCCGTATTTCTGAGTTTAAATCTCGCATTTCTGAGTTTATATCCCGCATTTCTGAGTATAAATCTCGCATTTCTGAGTTTATATCCCGCATTTCTGAGTTTAAATCTCGCATTTCTGAGTTTATATCCCGCATTTCTGAGTTTAAATCTGGCATTTATGAGTTTATATCCCGCAATTCTGAGTTTATATCCCGCATTTCTGAGTTTAAATCTCGCATTTCAGAGTTTATATCCCGCATTTCTGAGTTTAAATCTCGCATTTCTGAGTTTATATCTCACAATTCTGAGTTTATATCCTGCAATTCTGAGTTTATATCTCACAATTCTGAGTTTATATCCCGCATTTCTGAGTTTATATCTCACAATTCTGAGTTTATATCCCGCAATTCTGAGTTTATATCTCACAATTCTGAGTTTATATCCCGCATTTCTGAGTTTATATCTCACAATTCTGAGTTTATATCCCGCATTTCTGAGTTTATATCCAGCATTTCTGAGTTTATATCCCGCATTTCTGAGTTTATATCCCGCAATTCTGAGTTTATATCCCGCATTTCTGAGTTTATATCTCACAATTCTGAGTTTATATCCCGCATTTGTGAGTTTACATCCCGCAATTCTGAGTTTATGTCCCGCATTTCTGAGTTTATATCTCACAATTCTGAGTTTATATCCCGCAATTCTGAGTTCATATCCCGCATTTCTGAGTTTAAATCTTGCATTTCTGAATTTATATCCCGCAATTCTGAGTTTATATCTCACAATTCTGAGTTTAAATCTCGCATTTCTGAGTTTAAATCTCGCAATTCTGAGTTTATATCCCGCATTTCTGAGTTTAAATCTCGCATTTCTAAGTTTATATCCCGCATTTCTGAGTTTATATCTCGCAATTCTGAGATTATATCCCGCATTTCTGAGTTTAAATCTTGCATTTCTGAGTTTATATCCCGCATTTCTGAGTTTATATCCCGCAATTCTGAGTTTATATCCCGCAATTCTGAGTTTATATCCCGCAATTCTGAGTTTAAATCTTGCATTTCTGAGTTTATATCCCGCAATTCTGAGTTTATATCCCGCATTTCTGAGTTTATATCTCGCAATTCTGAGTTTATATCCCGCATTTCTGAGTTTATATCTTGCAATTCTGAGTTTATATCCCGTATTTCTGAGTTTAAATCTCGCATTTCTGAGTTTATATCCCGCATTTCTGAGTATAAATCTCGCATTTCTGAGTTTATATCCCGCATTTCTGAGTTTAAATCTCGCATTTCTGAGTTTATATCCCGCATTTCTGAGTTTAAATCTGGCATTTCTGAGTTTATATCCCGCAATTCTGAGTTTATATCCCGCATTTCTGAGTTTAAATCTCGCATTTCAGAGTTTATATCCCGCATTTCTGAGTTTAAATCTCGCATTTCTGATTTTATATCTCACAATTCTGAGTTTATATCCTGCAATTCTGAGTTTATATCTCACAATTCTGAGTTTATATCCCGCATTTCTGAGTTTATATCTCACAATTCTGAGTTTATATCCCGCAATTCTGAGTTTATATCTCACAATTCTGAGTTTATATCCCGCATTTCTGAGTTTATATCTCACAATTCTGAGTTTATATCCCGCATTTCTGAGTTTATATCCCGCATTTCTGAGTTTATATCCCGCAATTCTGAGTTTATATCCCGCATTTCTGAGTTTATATCTCACAATTCTGAGTTTATATCCCGCAATTCTGAGTTCATATCCCGCATTTCTGAGTTTAAATCTTGCATTTCTGAATTTATATCCCGCAATTCTGAGTTTATATCCCGCATTTCTGAGTTTATATCTCACAATTCTGAGTTTAAATCTCGCATTTCTGAGTTTAAATCTCGCAATTCTGAGTTTATATCCCGCATTTCTGAGTTTAAATCTCGCCTTTCTAAGTTTATATCCCGCATTTCTGAGTTTATATCTCGCAATTCTGAGATTATATCCCGCATTTCTGAGTTTAAATCTTGCATTTCTGAGTTTATATCCCGCATTTCTGAGTTTATATCCCGCAATTCTGAGTTTATATCCCGCAATTCTGAGTTTATATCCCGCAATTCTGAGTTTAAATCTTGCATTTCTGAGTTTATATCCCGCAATTCTGAGTTTATATCCCGCATTTCTGAGTTTATATCTCGCAATTCTGAGTTTATATCCCGCATTTCTGAGTTTAAATCTCGCATTCCTGAGTTTATATCTCGCATTTCTAAGTTTATATCCCGCATTTCTGAGTTTATATCTCGCAATTCTGAGTTTATATCCCGCATTTCTGAGTTTAAATCTCGCATTCCTGAGTTTATATCTCGCATTTCTAAGTTTATATCCCGCATTTCTGAGTTTATATCTCGCAATTCTGAGTTTATATCCCGCATTTCTGAGTTTAAATCTCGCATTTCTGAGTTTATATCCCGCATTTCTAAGTTTAAATCTCGCATTCCTGAGTTTATATCTCGCATTTCTAAGTTTATATCCCGCATTTCTGAGTTTATATCTCGCAATTCTGAGTTTATATCCCGCATTTCTGAGTTTAAATCTCGCATTTCTGAGTTTATATCCCGCATTTCTGAGTTTATATCTCACAATTCTGAGTTTATATCCCGCAATTCTGAGTTTATATATCGCATTTCTGAGTTTAAATCTTGCATTTCTGAGTTTTTATCCCGCAATTCTGAGTTTATATCCCGCATTTCTGAGTTTATATCTCACAATTCTGAGTTTATATCCCGCATTTCTGAGTTTATATCCAGCATTTCTGAGTTTATATCCTGCATTTCTGAGTTTATATCCCGCAATTCTGAGTTTATATCCCGCAATTCTGAGTTTATATCTCGCATTTCTGAGTTTAAATCTCACAATTCTGAGTTTATATCCCGCATTTCTGAGTTTATATCCCGCAATTCTGAGTTTATGTCCCGCATTTCTGAGTTTATATCTCACAATTCTGAGTTTATATCCCGCAATTCTGAGTTCATATCCCGCATTTCTGAGTTTAAATCTTGCATTTCTGAATTTATATCCCGCAATTCTGAGTTTATATCTCACAATTCTGAGTTTATATCCCGCATTTCTGAGTTTAAATCTCGCATTTCTGAGTTTATATCCCGCAATTCTGAGTTTATATCCCGCATTTCTGAGTTTAAATCTCGCATTTCTGAGTTTATATCCCGCAATTCTGAGTTTATATCCAGCATTTCTGAGTTTATATCTCACAATCCTGAGTTTATATCCCGCAATTCTGAGTTTATATCTCACAATTCTGAGTTTATATCTCGCAATTCTGAGTTTATATCTCGCAATTCTGAGTTTATATCCCGCAATTCTGAGTTTATATCCCGCATTTCTGAGTTTAAATCTCGCATTTCTGAGTTCATATCCCGCATTTCTGAGTTTAAATCTTGCATTTCTGAATTTATATCCCGCAATTCTGAGTTTATATCTCACAATTCTGAGTTTATATCCCGCAATTCTGAGTTTATATATCGCATTTCTGAGTTTAAATCTTGCATTTCTGAGTTTATATCCCGCAATTCTGAGTTTATATCCCGCATTTCTGAGTTTATATCTCATAATTCTTAGTTTATATCCCGTATTTCTGAGTTTAAATCTCGCATTTCTGAGTTTATATCCCGCATTTCTGAGTATAAATCTCGCATTTCTGAGTTTATATCTCACAATTCTGAGTTTATATCCCGCATTTCTGAGTTTATATCTTGCAATTCTGAGTTTATATCCCGTATTTCTGAGTTTAAATCTCGCATTTCTGAGTTTATATCCCGCATTTCTGAGTATAAATCTCGCATTTCTGAGTTTATATCTCACAATTCTGACTTTATATCCCGCATTTCTGAGTTTAAATCTCGCATTTCTGAATTTATATCCCGCAATTCTGAGTATAAATCTCGCGTTTCTGACTTTATATCCCGCAATTCTGAGTTTATATCCCACATTTCTGAGTTTAAATCTCGCATTTCTGACTTTATATCTCACAATTCTGAGTTTATATCCCACATTTCTGAGTTTAAATCTCGCATTTCTGAGTTTATATCCCGCAATTCTGAGTGTATATCCCTCATTTCTGAGTTTAAATCCAGCATTTCTGAGTTTATATTTCACAATTCTGAGTTTATATCCCGCATTTCTGAGTTTAAATCTCGCATTTCTGAGTTTATATCCCGCAATTCTGAGTTTATATCCCGCATTTCTGAGTTTAAATCTCGCATTTCTGAGTTTATATCCCGCAATTCTGAGTTTATATCCAGCATTTCTGAGTTTATATCTCACAATCCTGAGTTTATATCCCGCAATTCTGAGTTTATATCTCACAATTCTGAGTTTATATCTCGCAATTCTGAGTTTATATCTCGCAATTCTGAGTTTATATCCCGCAATTCTGAGTTTATATCCCGCATTTCTGAGTTTAAATCTCGCATTTCTGAGTTTATATCTCGTAATTCTGAGTTTATATCCAGCATTTCTGAGTTTATATCTCACAATTCTGAGTTTATATCCAGCATTTCTGAGTTTATATCTCACAATTCGGAGTTTATATCCCGCATTTCTGAGTTTACATCCCGCATTTCTGAGTTTATATCCCGCAATTCTGAGTTTATATCTCACAATTCTGAGTTTATATCCAGCATTTCTGAGTTTATATCTCACAATTCGAAGTTTATATCCCGCATTTCTGAGTTTATATCCCGCATTTCTGAGTTTATATCTCACAATTCTGAGTTTATATCTCACAATTCTGAGGTTATTAATATTTTGCAATTCTGAGTTTATTTATATCTCACAATTCTCAGTTTATATCTTACAACTCTGAGTTTAGATCTCACAATTCTGAGTTTAGATCTCACGACTTTATATCTCGCAATTAGCTTTATAATAATTTTTATTATGCAATGTAAAAGAAAATACTATCTTAGTCTTTCAACCTCACAATTTCACATTTCATTCAGTGCGTTACTAATTACTTGTGAAATTAATTCTGAGTATATATATCTTGCAATTCTGAGTTTATTTATATCTCAATTCTGAGTATAATCTTACAATTCTCAGTTTATATCATTCAATTCTGAGTTTAGATTTCACAACTTTATAGCTCGCAATTCTGAGTTTATATCTCGCAATTCTGAGTTTATTTATATCTTAATTCTGAGTATATATCTCACATTTCTGAGTTTATATTCCGCATTTCTGAGTTTATATCCCGCAAATCTGAGTTTATATCTTGCAATTCTGAGTTTATTTCCCGCAATTCTGAGTTTATATCCAGCATTTCTGAGTTTATATCTCACAATTCTGAGTTTATATCCCGCAATTCTGAGTTTATATCCCGCATTTCTGAGTTTATATCCCACATTTCTGAGTTTATATCCCGCATTTCTGAGTTTAAATCTCGCATTTCTGCGTTTATATCCCGCAATTCTGAGTTTATATCCAGCATTTCTGAGTTTATATCCCACAATTCTGAGTTTATATCCAGCATTTCTGAGTTTATATCTCACAATTCTGAGTTTATATCCCGCATTTCTGAGTTTATATCTCGCAATTCTGAGTTTATATCCCGCATTTCTGAGTTTAAATCTCGCATTTCTGAGTTTATATCCCGCATTTCTGAGTTTAAATCTGGCATTTATGAGTTTATATCCCGCATTTCTGAGTTTAAATCTGGCATTTATGAGTTTATATCCCACAATTCTGAGTTTATATCCCGCATTTCTGAGTTTAAATCTCGCATTTCAGAGTTTATATCCCGCATTTCTGAGTTTAAATCTCGCATTTCTGAGTTTATATCTCACAATTCTGAGTTTATATCCTGCAATTCTGAGTTTATATCTCACAATTCTGAGTTTATATCCCGCATTTCTGAGTTTATATCTCACAATTCTGAGTTTATATCCCGCAATTCTGAGTTTATATCTCACAATTCTGAGTTTATATCCCGCATTTCTGAGTTTATATCTCACAATTCTGAGTTTATATCCCGCATTTCTGAGTTTATATCCAGCATTTCTGAGTTTATATCCCGCATTTCTGAGTTTATATCCCGCAATTCTGAGTTTATATCCCGCATTTCTGAGTTTATATCTCACAATTCTGAGTTTATATCCCGCATTTGTGAGTTTACATCCCGCAATTCTGAGTTTATGTCCCGCATTTCTGAGTTTATATCTCACAATTCTGAGTTTATATCCCGCAATTCTGAGTTCATATCCCGCATTTCTGAGTTTAAATCTTGCATTTCTGAATTTATATCCCGCAATTCTGAGTTTATATCCCGCATTTCTGAGTTTATATCTCACAATTCTGAGTTTAAATCTCGCATTTCTGAGTTTAAATCTCGCAATTCTGAGTTTATATCCCGCATTTCTGAGTTTAAATCTCGCATTTCTAAGTTTATATCCCGCATTTCTGAGTTTATATCTCGCAATTCTGAGATTATATCCCGCATTTCTGAGTTTAAATCTTGCATTTCTGAGTTTATATCCCGCATTTCTGAGTTTATATCCCGCAATTCTGAGTTTATATCCCGCAATTCTGAGTTTATATCCCGCAATTCTGAGTTTAAATCTTGCATTTCTGAGTTTATATCCCGCAATTCTGAGTTTATATCCCGCATTTCTGAGTTTATATCTCGCAATTCTGAGTTTATATCCCGCATTTCTGAGTTTAAATCTCGCATTCCTGAGTTTATATCTCGCATTTCTAAGTTTATATCCCGCATTTCTGAGTTTATATCTCGCAATTCTGAGTTTATATCCCGCATTTCTGAGTTTAAATCTCGCATTCCTGAGTTTATATCTCGCATTTCTAAGTTTATATCCCGCATTTCTGAGTTTATATCTCGCAATTCTGAGTTTATATCCCGCATTTCTGAGTTTAAATCTCGCATTTCTGAGTTTATATCCCGCATTTCTAAGTTTAAATCTCGCATTCCTGAGTTTATATCTCGCATTTCTAAGTTTATATCCCGCATTTCTGAGTTTATATCTCGCAATTCTGAGTTTATATCCCGCATTTCTGAGTTTAAATCTCGCATTTCTGAGTTTATATCCCGCATTTCTGAGTTTATATCTCACAATTCTGAGTTTATATCCCGCAATTCTGAGTTTATATATCGCATTTCTGAGTTTAAATCTTGCATTTCTGAGTTTTTATCCCGCAATTCTGAGTTTATATCCCGCATTTCTGAGTTTATATCTCACAATTCTGAGTTTATATCCCGCATTTCTGAGTTTATATCCAGCATTTCTGAGTTTATATCCCGCATTTCTGAGTTTATATCCCGCAATTCTGAGTTTATATCCCGCAATTCTGAGTTTATATCCCGCAATTCTGAGTTTATATCTCGCATTTCTGAGTTTAAATCTCACAATTCTGAGTTTATATCCCGCATTTCTGAGTTTATATCCCGCAATTCTGAGTTTATGTCCCGCATTTCTGAGTTTATATCTCACAATTCTGAGTTTATATCCCGCAATTCTGAGTTCATATCCCGCATTTCTGAGTTTAAATCTTGCATTTCTGAATTTATATCCCGCAATTCTGAGTTTATATCTCACAATTCTGAGTTTATATCCCGCAATTCTGAGTTTATATATCGCATTTCTGAGTTTAAATCTTGCATTTCTGAGTTTATATCCCGCAATTCTGAGTTTATATCCCGCATTTCTGAGTTTATATCTCATAATTCTTAGTTTATATCCCGTATTTCTGAGTTTAAATCTCGCATTTCTGAGTTTATATCCCGCATTTCTGAGTATAAATCTCGCATTTCTGAGTTTATATCTCACAATTCTGAGTTTATATCCCGCATTTCTGAGTTTATATCTTGCAATTCTGAGTTTATATCCCGTATTTCTGAGTTTAAATCTCGCATTTCTGAGTTTATATCCCGCATTTCTGAGTATAAATCTCGCATTTCTGAGTTTATATCTCACAATTCTGACTTTATATCCCGCATTTCTGAGTTTAAATCTCGCATTTCTGAATTTATATCCCGCAATTCTGAGTATAAATCTCGCGTTTCTGACTTTATATCCCGCAATTCTGAGTTTATATCCCACATTTCTGAGTTTAAATCTCGCATTTCTGACTTTATATCTCACAATTCTGAGTTTATATCCCACATTTCTGAGTTTAAATCTCGCATTTCTGAGTTTATATCCCGCAATTCTGAGTGTATATCCCTCATTTCTGAGTTTAAATCCAGCATTTCTGAGTTTATATCTCACAATTCTGAGTTTATATCCCGCATTTCTGAGTTTAAATCTCGCATTTCTGAGTTTATATCCCGCAATTCTGAGTTTATATCCCGCATTTCTGAGTTTAAATCTCGCATTTCTGAGTTTATATCCCGCAATTCTGAGTTTATATCCAGCATTTCTGAGTTTATATCTCACAATCCTGAGTTTATATCCCGCAATTCTGAGTTTATATCTCACACTTCTGAGTTTATATCTCGCAATTTTGAGTTTATATCTCGCAATTCTGAGTTTATATCCCGCAATTCTGAGTTTATATCCCGCATTTCTGAGTTTAAATCTCGCATTTCTGAGTTCATATCCCGCATTTCTGAGTTTAAATCTTGCATTTCTGAATTTATATCCCGCAATTCTGAGTTTATATCTCACAATTCTGAGTTTATATCCCGCAATTCTGAGTTTATATATCGCATTTCTGAGTTTAAATCTTGCATTTCTGAGTTTATATCCCGCAATTCTGAGTTTATATCCCGCATTTCTGAGTTTATATCTCATAATTCTTAGTTTATATCCCGTATTTCTGAGTTTAAATCTCGCATTTCTGAGTTTATATCCCGCATTTCTGAGTATAAATCTCGCATTTCTGAGTTTATATCTCACAATTCTGAGTTTATATCCCGCATTTCTGAGTTTATATCTTGCAATTCTGAGTTTATATCCCGTATTTCTGAGTTTAAATCTCGCATTTCTGAGTTTATATCCCGCATTTCTGAGTATAAATCTCGCATTTCTGAGTTTATATCTCACAATTCTGACTTTATATCCCGCATTTCTGAGTTTAAATCTCGCATTTCTGAGTTTATATCCCGCAATTCTGAGTATAAATCTCGCGTTTCTGACTTTATATCCCGCAATTCTGAGTTTATATCCCACATTTCTGAGTTTAAATCTCGCATTTCTGACTTTATATCTCACAATTCTGAGTTTATATCCCACATTTCTGAGTTTAAATCTCGCATTTCTGAGTTTATATCCCGCAATTCTGAGTGTATATCCCTCATTTCTGAGTTTAAATCCAGCATTTCTGAGTTTATATCTCACAATTCTGAGTTTATATCCCGCATTTCTGAGTTTAAATCTCGCATTTCTGAGTTTATATCCCGCAATTCTGAGTTTATATCCCGCATTTCTGAGTTTAAATCTCGCATTTCTGAGTTTATATCCCGCAATTCTGAGTTTATATCCAGCATTTCTGAGTTTATATCTCACAATCCTGAGTTTATATCCCGCAATTCTGAGTTTATATCTCACAATTCTGAGTTTATATCTCGCATTTCTGAGTTTATATCCCGCAATTCTGAGTTTATATCCCGCATTTCTGAGTTTAAATCTCGCATTTCTGAGTTCATATCCCGCATTTCTGAGTTTAAATCTGGCATTTCTGAATTTATATCCCGCAATTCTGAGTTTATATCTCACAATTCTGAGTTTATATCCCGCAATTCTGAGTTTATATATCGCATTTCTGAGTTTAAATCTTGCATTTCTGAGTTTATATCCCGCAATTCTGAGTTTATATCCCGCATTTCTGAGTTTATATCTCATAATTCTTAGTTTATATCCCGTATTTCTGAGTTTAAATCTCGCATTTCTGAGTTTATATCCCGCATTTCTGAGTATAAATCTCGCATTTCTGAGTTTATATCTCACAATTCTGAGTTTATATCCCGCATTTCTGAGTTTATATCTTGCAATTCTGAGTTTATATCCCGTATTTCTGAGTTTAAATCTCGCATTTCTGAGTTTATATCCCGCATTTCTGAGTATAAATCTCGCATTTCTGAGTTTATATCCCGCATTTCTGAGTTTAAATCTCGCATTTCTGAGTTTATATCCCGCATTTCTGAGTTTAAATCTGGCATTTATGAGTTTATATCCCGCAATTCTGAGTTTATATCCCGCATTTCTGAGTTTAAATCTCGCATTTCAGAGTTTATATCCCGCATTTCTGAGTTTAAATCTCGCATTTCTGAGTTTATATCTCACAATTCTGAGTTTATATCCTGCAATTCTGAGTTTATATCTCACAATTCTGAGTTTATATCCCGCATTTCTGAGTTTATATCTCACAATTCTGAGTTTATATCCCGCAATTCTGAGTTTATATCTCACAATTCTGAGTTTATATCCCGCATTTCTGAGTTTATATCTCACAATTCTGAGTTTATATCCCGCATTTCTGAGTTTATATCCAGCATTTCTGAGTTTATATCCCGCATTTCTGAGTTTATATCCCGCAATTCTGAGTTTATATCCCGCATTTCTGAGTTTATATCTCACAATTCTGAGTTTATATCCCGCATTTGTGAGTTTACATCCCGCAATTCTGAGTTTATGTCCCGCATTTCTGAGTTTATATCTCACAATTCTGAGTTTATATCCCGCAATTCTGAGTTCATATCCCGCATTTCTGAGTTTAAATCTTGCATTTCTGAATTTATATCCCGCAATTCTGAGTTTATATCTCACAATTCTGAGTTTAAATCTCGCATTTCTGAGTTTAAATCTCGCAATTCTGAGTTTATATCCCGCATTTCTGAGTTTAAATCTCGCATTTCTAAGTTTATATCCCGCATTTCTGAGTTTATATCTCGCAATTCTGAGATTATATCCCGCATTTCTGAGTTTAAATCTTGCATTTCTGAGTTTATATCCCGCATTTCTGAGTTTATATCCCGCAATTCTGAGTTTATATCCCGCAATTCTGAGTTTATATCCCGCAATTCTGAGTTTAAATCTTGCATTTCTGAGTTTATATCCCGCAATTCTGAGTTTATATCCCGCATTTCTGAGTTTATATCTCGCAATTCTGAGTTTATATCCCGCATTTCTGAGTTTATATCTTGCAATTCTGAGTTTATATCCCGTATTTCTGAGTTTAAATCTCGCATTTCTGAGTTTATATCCCGCATTTCTGAGTATAAATCTCGCATTTCTGAGTTTATATCCCGCATTTCTGAGTTTAAATCTCGCATTTCTGAGTTTATATCCCGCATTTCTGAGTTTAAATCTGGCATTTCTGAGTTTATATCCCGCAATTCTGAGTTTATATCCCGCATTTCTGAGTTTAAATCTCGCATTTCAGAGTTTATATCCCGCATTTCTGAGTTTAAATCTCGCATTTCTGATTTTATATCTCACAATTCTGAGTTTATATCCTGCAATTCTGAGTTTATATCTCACAATTCTGAGTTTATATCCCGCATTTCTGAGTTTATATCTCACAATTCTGAGTTTATATCCCGCAATTCTGAGTTTATATCTCACAATTCTGAGTTTATATCCCGCATTTCTGAGTTTATATCTCACAATTCTGAGTTTATATCCCGCATTTCTGAGTTTATATCCCGCATTTCTGAGTTTATATCCCGCAATTCTGAGTTTATATCCCGCATTTCTGAGTTTATATCTCACAATTCTGAGTTTATATCCCGCAATTCTGAGTTCATATCCCGCATTTCTGAGTTTAAATCTTGCATTTCTGAATTTATATCCCGCAATTCTGAGTTTATATCCCGCATTTCTGAGTTTATATCTCACAATTCTGAGTTTAAATCTCGCATTTCTGAGTTTAAATCTCGCAATTCTGAGTTTATATCCCGCATTTCTGAGTTTAAATCTCGCCTTTCTAAGTTTATATCCCGCATTTCTGAGTTTATATCTCGCAATTCTGAGATTATATCCCGCATTTCTGAGTTTAAATCTTGCATTTCTGAGTTTATATCCCGCATTTCTGAGTTTATATCCCGCAATTCTGAGTTTATATCCCGCAATTCTGAGTTTATATCCCGCAATTCTGAGTTTAAATCTTGCATTTCTGAGTTTATATCCCGCAATTCTGAGTTTATATCCCGCATTTCTGAGTTTATATCTCGCAATTCTGAGTTTATATCCCGCATTTCTGAGTTTAAATCTCGCATTCCTGAGTTTATATCTCGCATTTCTAAGTTTATATCCCGCATTTCTGAGTTTATATCTCGCAATTCTGAGTTTATATCCCGCATTTCTGAGTTTAAATCTCGCATTCCTGAGTTTATATCTCGCATTTCTAAGTTTATATCCCGCATTTCTGAGTTTATATCTCGCAATTCTGAGTTTATATCCCGCATTTCTGAGTTTAAATCTCGCATTTCTGAGTTTATATCCCGCATTTCTAAGTTTAAATCTCGCATTCCTGAGTTTATATCTCGCATTTCTAAGTTTATATCCCGCATTTCTGAGTTTATATCTCGCAATTCTGAGTTTATATCCCGCATTTCTGAGTTTAAATCTCGCATTTCTGAGTTTATATCCCGCATTTCTGAGTTTATATCTCACAATTCTGAGTTTATATCCCGCAATTCTGAGTTTATATATCGCATTTCTGAGTTTAAATCTTGCATTTCTGAGTTTTTATCCCGCAATTCTGAGTTTATATCCCGCATTTCTGAGTTTATATCTCACAATTCTGAGTTTATATCCCGCATTTCTGAGTTTATATCCAGCATTTCTGAGTTTATATCCTGCATTTCTGAGTTTATATCCCGCAATTCTGAGTTTATATCCCGCAATTCTGAGTTTATATCTCGCATTTCTGAGTTTAAATCTCACAATTCTGAGTTTATATCCCGCATTTCTGAGTTTATATCCCGCAATTCTGAGTTTATGTCCCGCATTTCTGAGTTTATATCTCACAATTCTGAGTTTATATCCCGCAATTCTGAGTTCATATCCCGCATTTCTGAGTTTAAATCTTGCATTTCTGAATTTATATCCCGCAATTCTGAGTTTATATCTCACAATTCTGAGTTTATATCCCGCAATTCTGAGTTTATATATCGCATTTCTGAGTTTAAATCTTGCATTTCTGAGTTTATATCCCGCAATTCTGAGTTTATATCCCGCATTTCTGAGTTTATATCTCATAATTCTTAGTTTATATCCCGTATTTCTGAGTTTAAATCTCGCATTTCTGAGTTTATATCCCGCATTTCTGAGTATAAATCTCGCATTTCTGAGTTTATATCTCACAATTCTGAGTTTATGTCCCGCATTTCTGAGTTTATATCTTGCAATTCTGAGTTTATATCCCGTATTTCTGAGTTTAAATCTCGCATTTCTGAGTTTATATCCCGCATTTCTGAGTACAAATCTCGCATTTCTGAGTTTATATCTCACATTTCTGACTTTATATCCCGCATTTCTGAGTTTAAATCTCGCATTTCTGAATTTATATCCCGCAATTCTGAGTATAAATCTCGCGTTTCTGACTTTATATCCCGCAATTCTGAGTTTATATCCCACATTTCTGAGTTTAAATCTCGCATTTCTGACTTTATATCTCACAATTCTGAGTTTATATCCCACATTTCTGAGTTTAAATCTCGCATTTCTGAGTTTATATCCCGCAATTCTGAGTGTATATCCCTCATTTCTGAGTTTAAATCCAGCATTTCTGAGTTTATATCTCACAATTCTGAGTTTATATCCCGCATTTCTGAGTTTAAATCTCGCATTTCTGAGTTTATATCCCGCAATTCTGAGTTTATATCCCGCATTTCTGAGTTTAAATCTCGCATTTCTGAGTTTATATCCCGCAATTCTGAGTTTATATCCAGCATTTCTGAGTTTATATCTCACAATCCTGAGTTTATATCCCGCAATTCTGAGTTTATATCTCACAATTCTGAGTTTATATCTCGCAATTCTGAGTTTATATCTCGCAATTCTGAGTTTATATCCCGCAATTCTGAGTTTATATCCCGCATTTCTGAGTTTAAATCTCGCATTTCTGAGTTCATATCCCGCATTTCTGAGTTTAAATCTTGCATTTCTGAATTTATATCCCGCAATTCTGAGTTTATATCTCACAATTCTGAGTTTATATCCCGCAATTCTGAGTTTATATATCGCATTTCTGAGTTTAAATCTTGCATTTCTGAGTTTATATCCCGCAATTCTGAGTTTATATCCCGCATTTCTGAGTTTATATCTCATAATTCTTAGTTTATATCCCGTATTTCTGAGTTTAAATCTCGCATTTCTGAGTTTATATCCCGCATTTCTGAGTATAAATCTCGCATTTCTGAGTTTATATCTCACAATTCTGAGTTTATATCCCGCATTTCTGAGTTTATATCTTGCAATTCTGAGTTTATATCCCGTATTTCTGAGTTTAAATCTCGCATTTCTGAGTTTATATCCCGCATTTCTGAGTATAAATCTCGCATTTCTGAGTTTATATCTCACAATTCTGACTTTATATCCCGCATTTCTGAGTTTAAATCTCGCATTTCTGAATTTATATCCCGCAATTCTGAGTATAAATCTCGCGTTTCTGACTTTATATCCCGCAATTCTGAGTTTATATCCCACATTTCTGAGTTTAAATCTCGCATTTCTGACTTTATATCTCACAATTCTGAGTTTATATCCCACATTTCTGAGTTTAAATCTCGCATTTCTGAGTTTATATCCCGCAATTCTGAGTGTATATCCCTCATTTCTGAGTTTAAATCCAGCATTTCTGAGTTTATATTTCACAATTCTGAGTTTATATCCCGCATTTCTGAGTTTAAATCTCGCATTTCTGAGTTTATATCCCGCAATTCTGAGTTTATATCCCGCATTTCTGAGTTTAAATCTCGCATTTCTGAGTTTATATCCCGCAATTCTGAGTTTATATCCAGCATTTCTGAGTTTATATCTCACAATCCTGAGTTTATATCCCGCAATTCTGAGTTTATATCTCACAATTCTGAGTTTATATCTCGCAATTCTGAGTTTATATCTCGCAATTCTGAGTTTATATCCCGCAATTCTGAGTTTATATCCCGCATTTCTGAGTTTAAATCTCGCATTTCTGAGTTTATATCTCGTAATTCTGAGTTTATATCCAGCATTTCTGAGTTTATATCTCACAATTCTGAGTTTATATCCAGCATTTCTGAGTTTATATCTCACAATTCGGAGTTTATATCCCGCATTTCTGAGTTTACATCCCGCATTTCTGAGTTTATATCCCGCAATTCTGAGTTTATATCTCACAATTCTGAGTTTATATCCAGCATTTCTGAGTTTATATCTCACAATTCGGAGTTTATATCCCGCATTTCTGAGTTTATATCCCGCATTTCTGAGTTTATATCTCACAATTCTGAGTTTATATCCTGCAATTCTGAGTTTATATCTCACAATTCTGAGTTTATATCTCGCAATTCTGAGTTTATATCTCGCAATTCTGAGTTTAAATCCCGCATTTCTGAGTTTATATCTCACAATTCTGAGTTTATATCTCGCAATTCTGAGTTTATATCTCACAATTCTGAGTTTATATCCCGCATTTCTGAGTTTATATCTCACAATTCTGAGTTTATATCCCGCAATTCTGAGTTTATATCTCACAATTCTGAGTTTATATCTCGCAATTCTGAGTTTATATCCCGCAATTCTGAGTTTATATCCCGCATTTCTGAGTTTATATCTCACAATTCTGAGTTTAAATCTCGCATTTCTGAGTTTAATCTCGCAATTCTGAGTTTATATCTCACAATTCTGAGTTTATATCCCGCAATTCTGAGTTTATATCTCACAATTCTGAGTTTATATCTCACAATTCTGAGTTTATATCCCGCAATTCTGAGTTTATATCTCACAATTCTGAGTTTATATCTCACAATTCTGAGTTTATATCTCGCAATTCTGAGTTTATATCTCACAATTCTGAGTTTATATCTCACAATTCTGAGTTTATATCCCGCAATTCTGAGTTTATATCTCACAATTCTGAGTTTATATCTCGCAATTCTGAGTTTATATCTCGCATTTCTGAGTTTATATCCCGCATTTCTGAGTTTAAATCTCGCATTTCTGAGTTTATATCCCGCAATTCTGAGTTTATATCCCGCATTTCTGAGTTTATATCTCACAATTCTGAGTTTATATCCCGCATTTCTGAGTTTAAATCTCGCATTTCTGAGTTTATATCCCGCAATTCTGAGTTTATATCCCGCATTTCTGAGTTTTTATCTCACAATTCTGAGTTTATATCCTGCATTTCTGAGTTTATATCTCGCAATTCTGAGTTTATATCCCGCATTTCTGAGTTTAAATCTCGCATTTCTGAGTTTATATCCCGCAATTCTGAGTTTATATCCAGCATTTCTGAGTTTATATCTCGCAATTCTGAGTTTATATCCCGCAATTCTGAGTTTATATCCCGCATTTCTGAGTTTAAATCTCGCATTTCTGAGTTTATATCCCACAATTCTGAGTTTATATCCCGCATTTCTGAGTTTTTATCTCACAATTCTGAGTTTATATCCTGCATTTCTGAGTTTGTATCTCGCAATTCTGGGTTTATATCCCGCATTTCTGAGTTTAAATCTCGCATTTCTGAGTTTATATCCCGCAATTCTGAGTTTATATCCAGCATTTCTGAGTTTATATCTCGCAATTCTGAGTTTATATCCCGCAAATCTGAGTTTATATCCCGCATTTCTGAGTTTATATCTCGCGACTTTACATCTTGCAATTCCTTTACATTAGTGATTTCTGAGTGAAAATTGTTGCTAAACCAAATATTTTTCAGTATGCAATGTCAAAAAAAAAAGCAATTTGCAAATGGACACCATCTGAGATGATCAGTTAAAGATCTTAGATTTAAAAGTCCACAACAATCAAGTACCATAAAACCCCAAAAATAGGTTGCCAAAGGTCTCAGGTCAGCAGTGAAAGCCTCAGGTGTGTCTTCCTATTTATCTGTCTCACATCTCACATTTGTGATCGGCAATGGACTGGACTGAGCAAATTAACCAGATAACATCTACACCCCCAGTGAAACAGTGTTGAACAGGAACCTTGGGCCCCGGGACGCAGATGGAGATCTGTCTGGAGACTCGCGTTATCTCTGCTCTATTAAACACAACTTGTCTTCCTCATGTCATCTGTGTCAGTTCTCTGATCGATACTTCTGTTTTTGAAGTCAGCACTGAGCTGTTCAAACACACACTAAGCTGATATACATGTTTATCAGCTACATATTCATCCTGAGAAAATAGTTAATCATTTCATAAAGTTAATAAAGTCTCATGCAGATCTAAACCCATGTAGCCATATGTTTATATTTGGCATCATTAATGAAAATTACAGTAATTGGAGAAAAATTTATGCTGCATGCATGCATTAATGTTAACTTTAGATTAAATTTAAGCAAATATGTACTTTAACTCTCATAACACATTCAAAACCTGTCCACCATTTTCACCAGAAGAATCGCTTTTTTATAGTCATAACTTAAAATTTTTCAACTAAAACCATATTGTATCTGATCAGCAGCTTCTGTTTCCATGTTATTTCTGCATTTACCCAATTTTGATTAAGAAATGTAGAAATTCCTTAAAATTTCACATGATTCACACAAAATTATACTTGAATCAGTTTAAAATTTATAGGTTTATATAATCTGAGTATTAACTAAATTGGAATGAATGGAATTTAATTTTAATTAATTTATATTTCAAATTGTTACATTTGAAGCATATGGTCTTTCAGTAAAAATTTTAACTTAAAAAAAATAATAATAATTAACTTAAGTAACATAAATACTAACAAACTCTATTAAAATGCTGTAGAATTACCATTTATAAATGGAGGACAATACAACTTCAGGTATCTATTGCAGTAAAACCGATATTCACATTGCAGTCAAAATGTGTTGAAATTTAAAAAGGGTTTAATCGATTTATTTGAATGAAAGTCTCTCAAGATTTACATAACTGGAAAGCTTTGGCAGAAGGAAAGATTTTCAGTGAATAGCATCTTAAAAGTTTTGAGATCACTAAGCGTCCTTCAAAATTATTAGGCTGAATGCTTTAAAACTTCAAAAGCAGCATGTCGGCAGTGGTGGGAAGATTGCTATGCTGCTAATTGAAGAGTACATCTAAAGAAAGTTGAGTTTTGGACCTGGATGTGTCACTCAAACAAACACACCAGCGTGAGCATCAGGAAAGAGCAGATTACAGGGATGTGGATTATACACACCAAACTCTCAGGATGAAAAGCACACGCTGCGCCGCTTTGACAGTATGAGCTGAAAATGTTCTACATGCAGAATCTCACTGGTCTCTATTACTAAATCATTTAGCATGTTAATTTAGTGAACCGAAGGGTGAATATATATATACAAAATAATATTATAAAAAATATCACATATATTTAATAAAATATATTCATAAAAGTACATAATATATTTTAATAAATGTATTAAAAAAAAATTAAAATATAAATTACTAAACATAAAATAATTTTTTATCACTATAATACAGCAACAGAAATATTATTACTAAATGTGCATAAATTTAATTCGCTATGACAAATACTGCTATTGAACTATTTTATGCTTAAAATTATATATACGTTTTAAAGCATTACTGTAATAATTGCTAATAATAATTATTATAATAATAATAAAAATTAAGTTTCATAAAAATGCCAAACAGGCTGAATTTTCTTTATGCAAAATAAAAATTTTAGTTTTCAAAAAAAAAAAAATTTTTTTAAAATACGAAACAAATTATTATATAACAAATATAACATAAATAAAACATGATATACTTTAAGCATTAATTAATTTTATGGGGTTAAATGTGTTAAATTCTCATAAAAAAAATGAAAAAAGTAAAAAATACAAATAAAAAAGGCTTTTGAAATAGGCTTAATTTCTTTATGCAGAATATAATTTCTAATTTTGTAGTAAAATATGACACTTATATGTTCTTGATGAGACTGCTTGTGAGACTCAAGAGCTTGGTGAAATAAAGATCGCAGAAAGGGCTGAACTAGCATGAGTTTTGCTCTCTTGTACTTGTGGTGGAATAGTTAGCGCTAACAGTAGGAGGTGTATAAACCACTGTGAGATCCGGCGTAGTGGAATAATCAGATTGTGACATTGGCTCTCGTCAGCAGTAACGTGGGCCGCTGTGTGTTTATAGCAGCAAATGACTCTTTTAGACGACGGGGCGTCTCCTCAGCTCACTGCCCTCAGCCTTCCGCTCGCTGGGAATTTCGCTCTCACGCTTTTCCACTCCACCTCCTCTGGGAATTACAGAATCCTGACATTCCATACGGGATACAGCCAGGATCAGAATGACTCAATCAGCACGGATTTCTCCAGAAAGGCCACAGCGGAGTTCTTCTAAACCAAACCAGGCTTATTAAAACTAAAGAATTGTCAAAAATCATCAATTGGATTAAAATAAAATATAAAAAGTTAAGTTTTATTTCAGCGAGTTGCTAAGATTTAATTTTAGCTAGTTGCCACATTTCTCATTTTTGTTTAGTTTAACTTGATATGCTTACAAATATCTAAAACTGAAATAAAAATTAAAGCAAATTATATAGATTTAAAAATTATAATAAAGATAGTAAAACTTGACAATAAAAATAACAAAAGCAAAAATGTAAATAAAACTTTAATAAAAGAAGAATTACAACAAAACTATGAAAAATTATGAAAACTTTAAAACTTAACAAAATAATATATATATATAAAAAATACAGACAGCAAAAAACTTGAATAATATATCAAAATCACACACAAAAAAACATAAAAAAACTTTAATAGATATGAATAAAAACTAAGATGTTTTATTAATAAAAAAGATTCAACAACACAAAATTACGAAAACTTTAAAACTTAAAAATACATAAAAACTAAATAAATCTGAAAACTACAAAAATAATAAAAACTAAATTTCTAAAAAATTGGACCGAAACTGAAATAAAAATGAATTAAAACTATAGACATTAAAAATGTCAAAATCACAACTAAATTGCTATCATTTTAAAACTTAAGTGAATTAAAACTTGCTTACAAAAGCTTTAACTAAAACTTAAAATTATTTTTTTTAAAAACCACAGCATATAGACAAAAGTACAAAAAGACAAAAACAAAACTAAATTCAGAAAACTAACTAATACTTTAAAATGAATACATTGTATTTATCAAAAACTACTACAAAAACAAATCGAACTAAAACAAAGGTTAAACTAGCTACAAATTAAAATGAAAATAGAAAGATAAAAAGACAACTAATTGAAAATAATAAAAACTGAACGAACAGAGACTGGATTACATGCTCCACTGCTCTAAGAGTGTTTTTCATTAGCGTCGAGCGCTAACGATGCCACACAAGCTGGCCTGTTGTTTGTGGATCAGGAGACATGGCATTAGGGTGCAGTGATGTGCTGGAGGTTTAGTACCACACACCGTGATTGAACCCTGTCTACCCTCTCTGAGGTCCGGCTCAGTGTTTGTCTGCATTATGTGCTTGTGCTAGCTCAAAAACCCACCTTAAACAGCTCAAACACACTTACACTTTACATAATTAATACCAATATAAAATTGATTATATAATATAATACATATAATAGTATAACTTCTTGATTCTGAAACAGTATTTTTCTCATGCATGCCATTTTACTATCCATCTCTCCTTTTCTTGTATATCATTTAGGCCTATACATTTTATATGACAAGTTGTTAATTCTGTAATAAAGTTGAAAGTTTTATTTTGATATTACTGGTTTTATCTGGCAGTCAATTAGCTGTCAGACAGATTTTTCAACTTAGTATCTGCAAAACTCCTGGCCGATTAATCGGTCTTGGCCACATATTACAACTTAATTATCGGTA
Source organism: Carassius carassius (assembly GCF_963082965.1). Taxonomy (NCBI): domain Eukaryota; kingdom Metazoa; phylum Chordata; class Actinopteri; order Cypriniformes; family Cyprinidae; genus Carassius; species Carassius carassius. The sequence continues at coordinate 1,149,768 of NC_081797.1, forward strand.
TAGCTATTGGCTGATTATTGGTTATTGGCCAGATTTTACAGCATATTTATCAGTACATTCTAAAGTACCAGTTAATTAATTGGTTACTGACCACATTTAACAACTGCTGAAAGCTGAATGTTTTCTTTTGATATTACTGGTTTTATCTGCAGATTAATCAGTTTTTGGTCAGACTTTACACGTTTATGAGTATCTGCAATTATTGTAAGTATCTGCAAGTTTTGGCCAATTAATCAGTTATTGGCCATATTTTACAACTTGAGTTGTATCAGCATATTTTAGTGGAAGGCTGAAATTTTCTTTTGATATTACTGGTTTTATCTACCAATTAATTGGTTGCTAGCTGGGTTGCAAAGTGGTAGAAACTTTCCAAAAATCCCTAGAAGATTCCGAAAAATCCTGGAATGTTTCCCAAATTTATAGAATGTTTCAGAAATTTGCTGTAAATTTTCCACCTTTTTGCAACCCTAGCCAGATTTTACAGCTTAGACTGCAAAACTCTAAATAATCAGTTACTGGCCACATTTTACAACTTATTCATCAGCATCTGCAAAGCTATTGGCTTATTATTGGTTATTGGACAGATTTTACAACATTATCAGTATCTGCAAAAGAATTGGCCAATTAATCGGTTATTGTCAGCACATATTTTAACTGAAAGCTTAACATTTTCTTTTGATATTACTGGTTTTATTCCAATTAATTGGCTGTTAGTCAAATTTTACAACTACATATCTACAAAACTCTGATTAATCTGTTATTGGCCATATTTTACAATTTAATCATCAGTATTTGCAAATCTATTGGCTGATCAATGCTTATTGGCTAAAATTAACAGTATATTTACAAGTATCTGCAAAACTCCCGGCCGATTATTCGGTTATCTGCAGTGCTTTAAGTGGGCCGATACGCACCGGTACTCAGTACCGCCACTTCCAAATATAGCTCTTGAGCGTACCGCCACCTCTCCGTGCGCCCAGAACGTGCTTTTAGCGTACCGGTACGTTCATTTGGACATCTGTTTTAATAGAGGTTTTAATCCTTTGCCTGCGCTGCCGCTTTTCAGAGCGCCCTTCACAATGCACGCTTCCTAATTCGTCCCACCGAGAGCAGAGACTACATTACCCATACACCTTTGAGTTTTACAAGTGAAAAGCACATGCGTGGCTTTTGCCGCTGTCAGTGTCAACAACTCAACGTGGCCGGAGAGGATGTCTGAAACGCCTACACTCGGCTCGGTAAAAATACAAATACAGTGAACAACACTTAATATGCTCTCCTGTTTCAGACTCTGAGTACTAAAAGAACAGGGTCAGAATCAGATGACTCGCTGCTGACACCCCACCAAGCGGAATGATATCTCTTCAGGTCAGACGCAAGCTAATGAAGTAATGCAGTAGCTCTTTCTAAGGGTGTTTTTTCAAAATCCTTTTGCACATTTTATTTATGTTCAGTAGTTCTTTCTAGCTCAAGCAAATCCACAAACTAATAAAAGGATTTATTATTAAGGTCGCCTGTTGACTGCTGTATTTAAAAGCCCTTCAATATAGTTGTAGTTACCTCAGGGGATGAGGGGAGTCATCAAAAAATAAATAAAAAATTAAAAAAAAAAGCCTATAATAGAGTACCAGCACCTCTTTTGGGCCACTTAAAGCACTGACTCGAGTCAGTTTGGGGTTTGTGAATCATAGCTGTATATGGATAGGCATTTTTACCTAATTTAGTAGCTAGTTCTAATTACGTTTTCCACGCGTGTTTAGGTGTGATATGTGAACTCGTATTTTTTGTTTTAATGATGTGCCTTTTAACAGTATCAAGTATATTCAAAAACTAAACAAATCGTGCCTAAAAAGTGCACGCATCTAGGCTAATGTAAAGTTACATGATGAAGTCATACTAGTGCGCGTGTGCATTTTGAGTGCGTTCTTTCACTGCATTATTCGGTGTATTCAAATGCATATATGAATACATGTGAAATTGTGAATGATCACAAAATTCATTCTTGTCATTATAGAACCTTTTTAGCATAAAAGGTTCTTTGGAGTTGAGTAAAGAACCCTATGGTTCTATATAGAACCCCAATGAACCCTTTTTTCTAAGAGTGTGTTGTCATAACGTTCACCTTGGAGATTGAAAATGTTTATTTTTTGGGAGCCCAAATTCAGACCCAGAACAATAAAACCCACAGAAGAGGTGGGAGTTCAAAGGATGAATCTTTATATTACCAAACTGCAGGGAGAGGAAGAGTAGATATAAGTCATGATCTGCAAGATTAACCACAATCTGATGTGATCCGACCACCTCAGAGAAAACCAGTGTTGAGCTGCTGCAAGAGCTTTAGAAGCACAGCAGCTGTGGTCAAAGAGTTCTTGTGTGTTCTGATTGGTGGATGAGGATGATGAGTGGATAAAGACTAGAGCAATCAAATAGTGAGAGAGTGATCTGCTCACCTGGTTATGTTCGTGGATGTTTCGACATGGAAAGCAGTTCGGAATGGAAATATTGGTATTTTATTTGTTAACAACATACTATCTTAATTTCAGTAATTGTTATGAAATTGGAGAACTAAGCCAATAGTAGCGCTGTCAGTGTCATTTGATTTGGATGGGAACTTCAGATTGTGAATCATTTGAGTCAGTTCGGGAGTTCAGAGCGTGATTCATTTGAGTCAGTTTGGGAGTTCAAAGCGGGATCGCGAATCATTTGAGTCAGTACGGGAGTTCGGAGCGGATTCGCGAATCATTTGAGTCAGTTTGGGGATCGCGAATCATTTGAGTCAGTTTGGGAGTTCGGAGTATGGAGCGTGAATCATTTGAAACAGTTTGGGAGTTCGGAGCGGGTTCGCGGATCATTTGAGTCAGTTCTGGAGTTCGGAGCGGGTTCGCGAATCATTTGAGTCAGTTTGAGAGTTCGTAGCGGGTTCAAGAATCATTTGAGTCAGTTCGGGAGTTCGGAGCGGGTTTGCGAATCATTTGAGTCAGTTTGAGAGTTCGGAGCGGGATCGCGAATCATTTGAGTCAGTTTGGGGATCGCGAATCATTTGAGTCAGTTTGGGAGTTCGGAGTAGGATCGCGAATCATTTGAGTCAGTTCGGGAGTACAAAGCGGGTTCGCGAATCATTTGAATCAGTTCGGGAGTTCAAAGCGGGTTCGCGAATCATTTGAGTCAGTTTGGGGATCGCAAATCATTTGAATCAGTTCGGGAGTTCGGAGCGGCTTCGCGGATCATTTGAATCAGTTTGGGGATCGCGAATCATTTGAGTCAGTTTGAGAGTTCGCCGCGGGATCGCGAATCATTTGAGTCAGTTCCCCAGCAAACAAGAGACGTCCCCCGGACGTTCCGAACATCCGCTTAGGTCCGCAGTAGGTCTGCTTTTTGACGTTCGCTGGCGGACGTTCGGAGGACATTCTTCTGAGACAGTTTGTGAACGTCCCTGTTTCGTCCCTCATCTGCCATTTCCATTCCAACACTTGAAAAATTCAGTCCTTTATCTTTTATCATCAGACCTGACCAGTGTTGGGCAGTAACTAGGCCTACATGTAACTAAATCAAGTATTTAATTTCAAAATAAATGTAGCTGTAATCTGTGAATGTAATGTAAACTGTAATTAAATTACAGTTAATTATGATATTGTTAATGATTACAAAGGGAGTTACATTTGAATATTTTCACACATATACATATTTAAAATATGAGACACCAATGTTTCTGGAGTTGAAGACACAGAATATGACACATGCTTATTCCATAAGTGTTTTATTTCCTATTTTGTTTTATGTAAATGATTATTTATTTATTTTATTTTTAGATTAACTGCCTTTTTTCCAAGGCATTGTTAGATGCCAATGTTTCCTGTCATAGCTATGTAAAGATTTGATTTCAAAAGCAGTATCATAGCTATTAAACTAAATCTTATGATTTTAAGTCTGTATTTATCCTAAAAAAGATTGCAAAGTAAAAAGAGCTGCCAAAGTCCTATTTTGAGGTGCATGGTTGTACTTTACAATCTTAATTCAAGTGAAGAAGGATTCTGAAATCTGAGAGAAATCAGTGTTGAGTACCACTGTACCATTAACCCTGCCTGCTTTAGATGATTCATAATAATCAAAATTTGAAAACAATAGAAATGTAGAAAAGTAATCAAAACGTAATCAAATGTAATCAGTTACATTACTTAAAGTCACTTGAAACAGTGACACTACATATTACATTTTAAATAAGGTAATTTGTAATCTGTAACCTATAACATTTCCAAAGAAACCTTCCCAACACTGGACCTGACACCTTGCAACTCAGACAAAGAGAGTTGACAAAATCAAACTAATATAGTTTTTTTTTTGCCTAAAACAAAATCCTAAAAATAATTTAAAAATCTGTAATAATAACAGATGCAAAAAAATTGTTTTGATTTGCAGATTCATTGTAAAATAAAGTTAATGTTAAATTAATAATTTTCATTTCTGGAAAAAGAAAATAGGAGTAACTTCTGTAATGAAAAATGTCATTAAATCAGGAGTCTGTTTTCAGCATTTAAACATCACAATCATGATGCCTTTCAGTAATATAACTGAACATAGCTACAATTAGGTTCATGCATGAATGAAGAAAATATGTTTGCATCCCAGGAGCTCTACTAGAATGTTATAGAGTGAATGCCAAGGAAAACATGAAGAAAGGAAAGTGAAAAATAACACAGGTAAGACAAATAAATTAATTATTTTCATTTACGTATTAAACTGTTTATTTGTGCTATATAAATAAACTTGTATTGTATAAACTGTTGGTAAGCCAACAAGAAAAGTTATTTAGGAAATAAATTATTTTAGTTATTGCATTTAAGACTGCTATACTACATGGAGCTCTAATAAAAAAGTAACATAGCCACACTGGAGATAGGATCCAAGCAGCTGTCGATCAAATGAGCACATGACCGAATGACGTCACTTTAGGGCACGCGGCATGTATCCATGGCAACGCTCAGCCGCTAGTGAGTGACAGTTAATGGTCATCAGGTGATTTCCTCAGACACGGCCTTGAGTTTTTGCTTTTGTTTGGTCGAAAAGGTATTTATTATTTTATATTATTAGACATTATAGCTACCGTAACTACTGTTTATCTCCTAATTCTTACATTTGATGACGTTTACCTTTTTAAACCTTTTCTGAAGTTGTCCCGCACGGCTGCTGAGGTTAGGCTATGTAAACACTTTCTAAGCTAACGTTAACTTGTAAAGCTGAAATGATTAAACGTATTTAATACTGGCAGATATTAAACTTAAATATTTAATTTCCATATGGTAAAAATACACACTGAGACGCCTATATTCGGCAAAAAGTCATACTTTATGTCCGCTAAATTTCGGTCTTTACAAATCTTTTGTCAATGGATAAACGATAGTCCTTTATCCATAACACTACTGAATATGTTCATTTTGTTGTTTTAGGTTAGAAGACAATGGGAAGAAATGCCATGGACTAACCACAGCTGACAACCAGAGACACGCGGACACACCATCCACCAAAACACACACACACACACACACACACACACACACACGAAAATAGCCCTGCAACTTTACGATTGTTCAATTAAAATAAACATATTTTGCTTCATACAGCGTGTCTGTTGTCTTTGATTAGCTTAAAAGTACAACATAAAGACATTTAGAGGATTTAAAGCGAAAGTCCCCTAAACGTCCCAAATGGCCGCTGCACGTTCTGTGAACGTCCCCGTGAATGTCCGGTGAACGTCTTCGCGAACGTCCGCTCGACGTCAAGCGGACCCTAAACGCTGATGTCCGGGGGACGTTCGCAGAGGCCATTTTGGGGACCTTTTTTTGTTCGGAGCAGGTTCGCGAATCATTTGAATCAGTTCGGGAGTTCGTAGCGGGTGTGCGAATCATTTGAGTCAGTTCGGGAGTTCAAAGCGGGTTCGCGAATCATTTGAGTCAGTTCGGGAGTTCAAAGCGGGTTCGCGAATCATTTGAGTCAGTTTGGGGATCACGAATCATTTGAACCAGTTCGGGAGTTCGTAGCGGGTTCGCGGATCATTTGAGTCAGTTCGGGAGGTCAAAGCGGGTTCGCGAATCATTTGAGTCAGTTTGGGGATCACGAATCATTTGAACCAGTTCGGGAGTTCGTAGCGGGTTCGCGGATCATTTGAGTCAGTTCGGGAGTTCAAAGCGGGTTCGCGAATCATTTGAGTCAGTTTGGGGATCGCGAATCATCTGAATCAGTTCGGGAGTTCGTAGCGGGTTCGCGAATCATTTGAGTCAGTTTGGGAGTTCAAAGCGGGTTCGCGAATCATTTGAGTCAGTTTGGGGATCGCGAATCATCTGAATCAGTTCGGGAGTTCGTAGCGGGTTCGCGAATCATTTGAGTCAGTTTGGGAGTTCAAAGTGGGTTCGCGAATCATTTGAGTCAGTTTGGGGATCGCAAATCATTTGAATCAGTTCGGGAGTTCGTAGCGGGTTCGCGAATCATTTAAGTCAGTTCGGGAGTTCAAAGTGGGTTCGCGAATTATTTGAGTCAGTTTGGGGATCGCGAATCATTTGAATCAGTTTGGGAGTTCGTAGCGGGTTCACGAATCATTTGAGTCAGTTCGGGAGTTCAAAGTGGGTTCGCGAATCATTTGAGTCAGTTTGGGGATCGCGAATCATTTGAGTCAGTTCGGGAGTTCGTAGCGGTTTCGCGAATCATTTGAGTCAGTGCTTTAAGTGGGCCGATACGCACCGGTACTCAGTACCGCCACTTCCAAATATAGCTCTTGAGCGTACCACCACCTCTCCGTGCGCCCAGAACGTGCTTTTAGCGTACCGGTACGTTCATTTGGACATCTGTTTTAATAGAGGTTTTAATCCTTTGCCTGCGCTGCCGCTTTTCAGAGCGCCCTTCACAATGCACGCTTCCTAATTCGTCCCACAGAGCAGAGACTACATTACCCATACACCTTTGAGTTTTACAAGTGAAAAGCGCATGTGTCGCTTTTGCCGCTGTCAGTGTCAACAACTCAACGTGGCCGGAGAGGATGTCTGAAACGCCTACACTCGGCTCGGTAAAAATACAAATACAGTGAACAACACTTAATATGCTCTCCTGGCTTCAGACTCTGAGTACTAAAAGAACAGGGTCAGAATCAGATGACTCGCTGCTGACACCCCACCAAGCCTGAATGATATCTCTTCAGGTCAGACGCAAGCTAATGAAGTAATGCAGTAGCTCTTTCTAAGGGTGTTTTTTCAAAATCCTTTTGCACATTTTATTTATGTTCAGTAGTTCTTTCTAGCTCAAGCAAATCCACAAAATAATAAAAGGATTTATTATTAAGGTCGCCTGTTGACTGCTGTATTTAAAAGCCCTTCAATATAGTTGTTGTTACCTCAGGGGATGAGGGGAGTCATCAAAAAAAAGGGCTATAATACAGTACCGGCACCTCTTTTGGGCCACTTAAAGCACTGATTATCGGCCACATTTTATAACTTAATCATCAGTATCAGCAAATGTATTGGTTGATTATTGGTTATTGGCCAGATTTTACAACTTAGGGCCTAGTTATCACTTATTAGTATCAGCACATATTTTAATCGAAAGCTACAACTTATCAGTATCTGCGAAAGTACCAACCAATTAATCGGTTATTGGTCAGATTTTACAGTTTAGTTATCAGTATCTGCAAAACTAGCCGATACAGCCAGATTTCACAAATTATCATCAGAAATCGAGGCCACACTCCAGACAAAACATCTTCCTTTACTTCATGGCTGAAAGGAAACTTGTAGTAAAATAACTTGCTAAAATATAAATACTGTAGCATTACAAATTATGAGTGCATGTCCTATTGCTTTAATAATAACAAAGGTTCCTAATAATACTTCCTCCTTGCTTAAGTCTGAACTGCTTAGATCTCATTGAGCTGAATGCGATTGTGTTCAGATACACCTGTATGATCCGCGGGGTCCATTGAAGATCACATCAGAGACACTAAAGAGCTAAAACACAAAGCTCAACACCTGACCGATTCTAACACGCACAGACCCGCATAGGAAACAAGCGCTGCTTTTGTCACACGTCCCTTTTGTATCGCAAGCTAAAGACCCTTTGAAGATTTTCAGAAATCCAACAAGAAAGCCTGAAGGCTGTTTATTTAGCTGCAGCGTGTGTCCGTGTCTTTTCAAACGTGAGACTAGTTAGCCAAGCCAAGCAGTGTTTGTACATCCGTGAGAAGGGCCAAGGCCTGAACAAGGGATGAAAACACTGAATCTACAGCCTGAATGCTGGTTCACACCATTTATGTCAATTCTAGTCAAACGTCCGAACAGGCAAATGTAAACACAGTCCACAAAAGCTCCCTTTCCTCTACATCACAAAGAAAGCATTAGCAAACCCATTTAAAGACTTCATGCATTCATTCACTTATTATATTTCCATAAAGCTTTTCTGTTTGTCTTTCTGTGGCTCTTATAGATACACTGACCTCAATGGACTGCAGGTATGATTTACAACAGGATGTTTGTGTTCAGTGTAATACACTTCTATACTTCTCACACTATTTCTGTAGAATACTGTGCCACATATTAATAGGATATCAAGATGATCTACTACATGTGCCAAAATGTGCAGTCCAAAACACTCTGTGAAATATTGTATCCCATAATCCAATGCATTCAACATGAACTTTCCATTTCCAGTGTGAAGAAAAAAACTAAAGTGTTATTCTGTAAAGGTTCTTGATTCATTTTTCGTACTGACAGAAATCAAGCCAAAACTAAGTTAAATTGAATTAAAGTGCCACTATGGGTAATTAAAGGTTCATATTTTGGTTTGGGGAGTCCCCAACAACAGTTTGACATGCATGCAAGGTCGAAATACACTTTCATTGTCTTATCATATGGATCTATTTTACTGTATTTGCTCAATGACTCCCAAATGATTCATCAGAATAAATTTGCATTTTCATTTAAACCAATGCAAGAAACATGGTCAGCTAACATACATCTTTATATGCAAAACAAATGCTACAGTCAGTTATTCTCTTTTGAAAATGTGCGTTCTGGGCCAGAATATCGGTCTCTGTTTTGGTTTGTGAAGCACGCCCACTACCAATTTACCCAATTGTATTTCGGCACCCCGGGTTGTCAGTTGGTGGAAAATGCCGCGTATTTAATTTCATTCATTGTCAATTGCGCTCGTTCCTGTTGGTGTGGTCAATCTGGCAAACTGCATGTGCGTCAGGTCTGAGGAAGAGGGGAAAAAACATGTCCATTATTTTGAAATTGGACTGCAATAACTAGTTGAACCACTCAGTGTTAATCCTACATACAGCACCTTTAAAAACTTTGCAGGGTATTTTCATTCAAATAGAGCAAAAATCAACATTTCTACACTTAAAGACATAATAAAGAGACATAAAATCCAAATTATTACTAAAAACACTGAAAACAAAGACAGAAAAGTTAATTGACAAATAACAAAACAGATACAGTATGATACCTCCTGAGGTTTCTGGATTAGATTACAAAGAGACGCTTCAGTAAGACTGATATCAGAACAGATCTGTCCATCAAAACACTTTGACGAGCATGAGAGGGGAATCCTGGGTAACAGCCTGAAGAGCTTCATTATAATCAATGAGTGGCCAGTGCCGGAGGGAGTGATTTGTGTCTAATCAGGGGTCAGCGGTTCAGTCTGACTCCCCTCTGATTCCCACAGAATAAGTTAAGCCTTGATCAGCTTCACTGACTAGTCCCTCAAGCTCCTGCTCTGTAGTACTGCTGATAAGCTGCCCTTTAGCCCTGACTTAAGATCAGTCCGAGGAGATTTTTCTGAGCACTCAAGGTATAGATTTATCAAGGCCTCTTAATATGGTTTTCTCCACATCGACCTCCTTTTGCTTACTCTGGTCTTATCAAATGAACCCTCTGTGGGACGCTGAAATGTCAGGGTCAAAGTTCAAAACAATGCGAAATGTATAGTGTGAGTGTTCACTAACACGGCAGTATTAAATTTCTTCACGCTTTATAATCTGCAAGACGAACTCCTGAAACCGGTGTCTGTTTCTATAAAGTGAGGCAGTTCCATCTTTGCGAGGACAGTCTGACGCTTCTGACTCACAGTCTGTAAGTACGTTTACATATTTAAATAGTTTGTCACTGATGATTCAAACCTGAGTTTTGAGCAGTGTAGAGTAGAGCTTGTTGTTTGTCGTTTCTCTGATCACAAATGCAGACATGGTTTTATGTTTATGCAGCGCAATACACAACACAGCGTGTAAAAACACAGTAGAAGTCATTATAATCAGTAATTACCATATTTTTCGGACTATAAGTCGCATCAGTCCAAAAATACGTCATGACGAGGAAAAAACCATATATAAATCGCACTGGACTGTAAGTCACATTTATTTAGAACCAAGAACCAAGAGAAAACATTACCGTCTCCAGCCGCGAGAGGGCACTCTATGTCTTCAGTGTAGACTACAGGAGCACTGAGCAGCACAGAGCGCCCTCTCGCGGCTGGAGACGGTAATGTTTTCTATTGGTTCATTTCTCTCGGTTCATCTCAAATTAATTTTGATAAATACGTCGCACCTGACTATAAGTGGCAGGATCAGACAAACTATGAAAAAAGTGTGACTTATAGTCTGGAAAATACGGTATGTCTTCACTGGATGCAACAAATGCCTCGTTTGTAATGGGTTTTATTGGTTTTGTCTCGGCGCTCCGGGACACACATCATCATCACAGTATGGTGAGGGGAGTAACATTTCTGTCACACGCTTGAGGCATACGTCCAATCACAATGCACTGGATAGCTGACCAATCAGAGCACACCTCGCTTTTCAAACCAATGAGATTTGTAAAAATCTACACGTTTCAGAAAGGTGGGGCAAAGAGGAGAATCAATAATGTACAGTATGTGGAAAATAATGTGTTTTTTTTACCTTAAACCACATAAACATATTGCATTACACCAAAAATACAAAATAATGTTCTTTGTAGCAACATCTTACGACCCCTTTAAGATCAGATGTTACGAGAAACACTGACAAAAACAAAGCTTTTTTGATTTTCATGTTTTCTTAAGTTGCAACACGCTGAGCTCTCACCGTGCCTTTGAAATGTCCTGGCAAACACCCCAAATAATCTAGAAACTGCATAGTGGTGTCCTAAAAAGTGAAAACAAAACTTCCACCCACCCAACAACACCCTACAATCAAGATGGTGAATTCTGCTCAGGCAGACAATGGCACTCATATGTTCAGAAAATATAAGTCCTGGAGAGCTGGAGCACTGCAGAGTTTAGATTCAACCCTATTTAAACACACCTGATCCAACTAATCAAGTCATTCAGGCTTATTTGAAAGCTACATGGTATGTGTGTTGAAGCAGGGTTGGAACAAAACTCTGCAGGGCTCTTGCCCTCCAGAAACTGATTTTGACACCCCAGCTTTAAGTCTATTTCTCTGAAGCTCACTGCTGCCCTCTATACACAGGTGGGGAAACGACATCAAAGTTAAACAGTTCATTAAGTCTATACAATTAAAAGTCAGCACATTTACCATGGTATTCTAGTGACTGGTGGCTATTTTTTTTTACCATAAGATGCCTAAAAGCATTCACAAATCCATCCCAGGTGTTTGACTTCACTTTTCCAGACAGGAAATGACATCACAGATGCACCTGGAGCCCGTCTCTGTCCAACATGCCATCGGCGCGCTTTCTATCACACTACAAACATGATTAATCCAGTTACTTTTCTGCACAGATGCGTTCGTGTAATTATTTGTTTAAAGATATAAACGAGCCGAAAGCCCCTGGAGTGGTGTGTACATTACAACTAGATAACACAGAGTGACAGATGTGTATTAAACATCCTCTAATACGCTAAAGCCAGGTGTCCGGAGTAAATGGGCCAGCACGGATGTCTCCGTGTTGAAGCAAACACTCCAGCTTGTGTACGCCTGAATCATTAACGTAATCATCTGTGACACTCAAAGCAGGTCACGATTCAGGGTGCATCCTGTTTTCTGGGGTTCTCAGTGAATACGGTGCGTTTTTGGCATCCAGTCTGAAGACCACAGAGAGAACGAGAGAATATCCTGCATGTATAACCCCTGTGTGCATCTGTCAGAGAGAAGAAGAAGAGATAATTCTGAGAATTAATAATGCAATCTTCATTAAATTCATGCAACTCTCTTTAAGTCCAAAAGTGTAACAGCATTTGTTAAAATTTCTTGGCATTTGCTTGATTTATTGCAATATATTTTTTATTTTAATTATATTACAGGCATATTTATTTTCAGAATCAATTTGCACTTGAAATGTTATAAACAAAGCCTGTACTTATACTGGTACTTACACTGTAAAGCTGCTTTGACAATCTGCATAGTAAAAAGCCTATAAAAAAACAAAAAAAAAAAAAAAAACAGTCTACTAAAAATAATCAGTCACCAAAAGTACTACAACTTCAGTTTACACCTTAATATTTCTGTTTAAAATTATTCGAAAATCCTAAAATTAAAGGTAAACGGGCTCAAGCCCAGCTGAACCAGTAAATGCACATTTTTTTGTACATAAGTTTTCTAATTTTAAAAGACTTAAAGCAGGAAACTCAATTCATTAGCGCCACCTAGCGGTCCAGCAGGCTATATACACTGCAACAGCTTCACTAGAATCATACACTGTATAAAAAGACTAAAATGGTTTAATTCTTTTACATTCAATGATTTATAAATCATATACAAATAAAAAAAGAGAACATTAATAATAATAACATAATAATAAGCTACTAATAATTGTCAAATAAAAATGTATTTTTAAAAAGTAAAGTAAAATGAAAAAAGTCAAAGTATGAATAATTACAATTATAAAAATGACAATGATTATCATATTAAATACTCGTAGCGGACTGTGATTCGTCGATTTTATTTTGACAAGCAATTCTTCGATATTAAATTCCACAAATATTTCGAGTTACGGACATTTAATAAAATACAATTAATACTTTTTGATTGGCTGACATACTGAACACAAAATCTACATGTATTTACTTATATATATATATATATAATTTTTTTTTTTTTTTTTTACTGGGATTTCGGTTGATTCACATTTACCCGTCTTTAGACGTCAACTATATATTAAATGCTGATTGGTGACGTTGCTTGTCAATCATTACTGTGAGTGCGTTCGAGTTATTAAAAAAAATAATTATAACAATAACGTTCAACATATATTAAAGATATATATTTGTTAAGGTGAAGAAAACTAAAATTAAAATAAAATATTGTTGAGAAATAAAATCAGGACGAAACGTGCGTTTTCATGTTACAACTGTTACTTTTCTCAGCGCAGGTCAGGCAGAACCAATCACAGTCGGCTGTGAGACATCGCGTTCAGCGCCCTCTGCAGGAATAACAACTTTCCACGACTTGTAGCCGACTGTATTCTATCTCTATAGTAAAAACGAACTTTTAATGTATAATACTGACTTTGACGCCTGGTGCTTGCGTAGATATCCCTATATAAACTTTTCTACGCTGTAACACCATTTAGGTTGATCTTAAAGCGGATGTTGTAGGAAGGGGAAATGACAACAGACTGAGTGAGGAAGTTTCTCAATCTGTCGAAGAGGTGCATCCTCGGGAGATCTGAGCGTGATTAGTGAAGGACAGCCGCTGATAACGGATCATGTGTGACGTGACGCGGGACACCCCGGTCCGGAAGCTCCGGTTCTCCGCGCTGAGAGCCCTGTCAGACCTGCTGGACCCGCAGCAGACCTGGAGGAGCGTCGCGACGGACATCCGCGGAGCCTCCGGAGAACCGCGCTACTCGCAGCAGCACATCCGGTGATAACCAGATACACTCACAATCATTTCAATTTAATATTTTAATGTAATATCTTATGTAATATCTTATTTATAAACAAAATGTTTTTTGAATAATAATTATTTATTATTATCATAGTTATTATAATTATTGAATTATTATTCCAGTTACCAAATTAGATCAATTAGTTCAGTTCGTTCTATCATTCTATCGCTGTATTGATTTTTCTGTTATTTTATCAGTATTTATATGGTATTATTTGGCTATATACCATTATGTTGTTTATAAATAATTTGAATTAAATTAATCTTAATATTCTTTTTTTATTTTAGTTTAGTATAAGTTTTTGTCATTGCTTTTTATTTTATTGTTGATTTATCAAAAATCATAAATGCAGTTGTGTGTGTGTGTGTGTGTGTGTAATAAAGAAAATATAAAATAATGTTAATAATGTATCACTGACAAAAGTATTTTATATAATATATAATATTTATAATAAATTATAAAATATATACTAATAAAAAAAATATTTCAACTTCAGTTGTAGCAGTTTGAAAATGTGATTGATGTATTTTGTTAGTGCGGTTGCCAGGGTGTTCTGTGTGGTTGCTAGGTGTGTGCTGACTGTCTTCTGTGTGTTTTCAGGAGGTTTGAAGCGGTGGTTCTGCAGGGAAAGAGTCCCACGATGGAGCTGCTGTTCGACTGGGGAACCACAGACTGCAGTGTTGGAGATCTGGTGGAGATTCTGCTCCGTCACCAGCTGCTCGCCGCCGTCAGCGTCCTGCTGCCTGATCACAGCCCATGCCCCGCCTCTGCTGGTACTCCAGCTCAGCTTCACTTGTCTTCATTTGTTCTATTGCTGGTCAGAAATTGTGGAGTAGTCTCCCTCTATCTATATGACTAATTTCCATAGAGTCTGAATTTAAATCAAAGTTATCATTACTTTGCGGTTTTTATATTTTTTCTGTTTCTTTTTTTAGATATATGTGACCCTGCAGCACAAAAGCATTCAGAAGTAGCACTTCTGGTATACAGTATTTGCAGCAATAGCTAACAAAACATTGTATCAGTCAAAATTATAAATTTTTCTATTATGCTATAAATCAGTAGGATATTAAGTAAACATCATGTTCCATGAAGATTTTTGTAAATTTCTAAAACTTAATTTATGATTAGTAATATGCATCGCTAAGAACTTAATTTGAACAACTTTAAAGATGATTTTCTCCATATTTAGATTTTTTTGCTCCCTCAGATTCCAGATTTTCAAATAGTTGTATCTCAGACAAATATTTCAAACGATAAAAAAAAGCTTATTCAGCTTCAGATGATGTATAAATCTCAATTTCAAAAAGTTGACCTTCATAGCTGGTCTTGTGGTCCAGGGTCACATTTATCTTGTCTTTCTGTACAGCACAATGGTCAACTACTGTTGTTTGTTATTTGTGTTGTATAAATCATACTGTATTTGGTTTGCTTTATCGGATGATCTCAGTAAGGTCTGTAGTTCTCAGTGTGGTGCTGATGTTTGACAGCAGGCTCCTCCAACTCATCGGTCAGCACACTGAAGTGTGAAGCAGTGTTGCGTCCGTCCGAGGCGTGTCTGCAGGCGTGCATCCGTCCTGAGGTCACCAAACCTGTCAGCAAAGCCGCGGTGATGGAGCCGGACAGCAGCAGCGTGCCGGAGGAGAACACCTGGAGCGACACTGAAGGTCTGCTTCTGTCACCTGGCACACACACTCAAACCAACCATTATTCACACACCAGATATCATTTCTGGTATCTTTTTACTTACGGGTGAAGGACACTATAGTATCAAAGCATGTTTGTGCCACTGAAAAAAAACGAGTTTATATTTCGCAATTCTAACTTTATATCTCGCAATTCTAACTTTATATCTCGCAATTCTAACTTTATATCTCGCAATTCTTAGTTTATATCTCACAAATCTGACTTTGTCTCGCAATTCTGACTTTATATCTCACAATTCTGAATTTATATCTCGCAATTCTAACTTTATATCTCGCAATACTGAGTTTATATCTCACAATTCTGAGTTTATATCTCGCAATTCTGACTTTGTCTCGCAATTCTGACTTTATATGTCATAATTCTGACTTTATATCTCACAATTCTGAGTTTATATCTCGCAATTCTGACTTTGTCTCGCAATTCTGACTTTATATGTCATAATTCTGACTTTATATGTCATAATTCTGACTTTATATCTCACAATTCTGACTTTATATCTCGCAATTCTGAGTTTATATCTCACAATTCTGAGTTTATATCTCGCAATTCTAACTTTATATCTCGCAATTCTTAGTTTATATCTCACAATTCTGAGTTTATATCTCGCAATTCTAACTTTATATCTCGCAATTCTGAGTTTATATCTCGCAATTCTGAGTTTATATCTCGCAATTCTAACTTTATATCTCGCAATTCTTAGTTTATATCTCACAATTCTGAGTTTATATCTCGCAATTCTAACTTTATATCTCGCAATTCTAACTTTATATCTCGCAATTCTGAGTTTATATCTCGCAATTCTGAGTTTATATCTCGCAATTCTGAGTTTATATCTCGCAATTCTAACTTTATATCTCGCAGTTCTTAGTTTATATCTCACAATTCTAACTTTATATCTCACAATTCTGAGTTTATATCTCGCAATTCTGACTTTGTCTCGCAATTCTGATTTTATAAGTCATAATTCTGACTTTATATCTCGCAATTCTGACTTTATATCTCACAATTCTGAGTTTATATCTCACAATTCTGAGTTTATATCTCGCAATTCTGAGTTTATATCTCACAATTCTGACTTTATATCGCGCAATTCTGACTTTGTCTCGCAATTCTGACTTTATATGTCATAATTCTGACTTTATATGTCATAATTCTGACTTTATATGTCATAATTCTGACTTTATATCTCACAATTCTGACTTTATATCTCGCAATTCTGAGTTTATATCTCACAATTCTGAGTTTATATCGCGCAATTCTAACTTTATATCTCGCAATTCTTAGTTTATATCTCACAATTCTGAGTTTATATCTCGCAATTCTAACTTTATATCTCGCAATTCTGAGTTTATATCTCGCAATTCTGAGTTTATATCTCGCAATTCTAACTTTATATCTCGCAAATCTTAGTTTATATCTCACAATTCTGAGTTTATATCTCGCAATTCTAACTTTATATCTCGCAATTCTGAGTTTATATCTCGCAATTCTGAGTTTATATCTCGCAATTCTAACTTTATATCTCGCAATTCTGAGTTTATATCTTGCAATTCTGAGTTTATGTCTCGCAATTCTGAGTTTATATCTCGCAATTCTAACTTTATATCTCGCAGTTCTTAGTTTATATCTCACAATTCTAACTTTATATCTCACAATTCTGAGTTTATATCTCGCAATTCTGACTTTGTCTCGCAATTCTGACTTTATCCCCCGGTTTCACAGACAAGACTTAAGCCTAGTCCTAGACTAAAAGGCAAGTCTGAGTTGTTTCAAATGAAAGAAACTTGTACTGATTGATCTTAAAATATATCAATGCCTTTGTTTTGTCTCAAGATGCACACCAGTAATGTTTTTTTCTAAGGGATGTTTATAAAAATTACTTAAATGTCCTAATTGAACTATGGCCTAATCCTGGTTTAGGCTAAGCCCTGTCTATGAAACCAGGCCTATAAGTCATAATTCTGAATTTATATCTCACAATTCTGAGTTTATATCTCGCAATTCTGAGTTTATATCTCACAATTCTGAGTTTATATCGCGCAATTCTAACTTTATATCTCGTAATTCTTACTTTATATCTCGCAATTCTGAGTTTATATCTCGCAATTCTGAGTTTATATCTCGCAATTCTGAGTTTATATCTCGCAATTCTAACTTTATATCTCGTAATTCTTACTTTATATCTCGCAATTCTGAGTTTATATCTCGCAATTCTGAGTTTATATCTCGCAATTCTGAGTTTATATCTCGCAATTCTAACTTTATATCTCGCAATTCTGACTTTATATCTCACAATTCTGAATTTATATCTCACAATTCTGAGTTTATATCTCGCAATTCTGAGTTTATATCTCACAATTCTGAGTTTATATCGCGCAATTCTAACTTTATATCTCGCAATTCTTACTTTATATCTCGCAATTCTGAGTTTATATCTCGCAATTCTGAGTTTATATCTTGCAATTCTAACTTTATATCTCGCAAATCTTAGTTTATATCTCACAATTCTGAGTTTATATCTCGCAATTCTAACTTTATATCTCGCAATTCTGAGTTTATATCTCGCAATTCTGAGTTTATATCTCGCAATTCTAACTTTATATCTCGCAATTCTGAGTTTATATCTTGCAATTCTGAGTTTATGTCTCGCAATTCTGAGTTTATATCTCGCAATTCTAACTTTATATCTCGCAGTTCTTAGTTTATATCTCACAATTCTAACTTTATATCTCACAATTCTGAGTTTATATCTCGCAATTCTGACTTTGTCTCGCAATTCTGACTTTATAAGTCATAATTCTGACTTTATATCTCGCAATTCTGACTTTATATCTCACAATTCTGAATTTATATCTCACAATTCTGAGTTTATATCTCGCAATTCTGACTTTATATCTCACAATTCTTACTTTATATCTCGCAATTCTGACTTTATATCTCACAATTCTGAGTTTATATCTCACAATTCTGACTTTATATCTCGCAATTCTGACTTTATATCTCACAATTCTGAGTTTATATCTCACAATTCTGAGTTTATATCTCGCAAATCTAACTTTATATCTCGCAATTCTGAGTTTATATCTCGCAATTCTAACTTTATATCTCGCAGTTCTGAGTTTATATCTCGCAATTCTAACTTTATATCTCGCAATTCTGAGTTTATATCTCGCAATTCTGACTTTGTCTCGCAATTCTGACTTTATAAGTCATAATTCTGACTTTATATCTCGCAATTCTGACTTTATATCTCACAATTCTGAGTTTATATCTCGCAATTCTGAGTTTATATCTCACAATTCTGACTTTATATCTCACAATTCTGAGTTTATATCTCACAATTCTGAGTTTATATCTCGCAATTCTAACTTTATATCTCGCAATTTTGAGTTTATATCTCGCAATTCTGAGTTTATATCTCGCAATTCTGAGTTTATATCTCGCAATTCTGAGTTTATAACTCACAATTCTAACTTTATATCTCACAATTCTGAGTTTATATCTCACAATTCTGACTTTGTCTCGCAATTCTGACTTTATAAGTCATAATTCTGACTTTATATTTTGCAATTCTGACTATATCTCACAATTCTGAGTTTATATCTCACAATTCTGAGTTTATATCTCGCAATTCTGAGTTTATATCTCACAATTCTGACTTTATATCTCACAATTCTGAGTTTATATCTCACAATTCTGAGTTTATATCTCGCAATTCTAACTTTATATCTCGCAATTTTGAGTTTATATCTCGCAATTCTGAGTTTATATTTCGCAATTCTGAGTTTATATCTCGCAATTCTGAGTTTATATCTCACAATTCTAACTTTATATCTCACAATTCTGAGTTTATATCTCGCACTTCTGACTTTATATCTCGCAATTCTTAGTTTATATCCCACAATTCTTAGTTTATATCTCGCAATTCTAACTTTGTCTCGCAATTCTGACTTTATATGTCATAATTCTGAGTTTATATCTCGCAATTCTGACTTTGTCTCGCAATTCTGACTTTATATGTAATAATTTTGAGTTTATATCTCGCAATTCTGACTTTGTCTCGCAATTCTGCCTTTATATGTCATAATTCTGACTTTATATGTCATAATTCTGAGTTTATATCTCGCAATTCTTACTTTGTCTCGCAATTCTGACTTTATATGTCATAATTCTGACTTTATATGTCATAATTCTGAGTTTATATCTCGCAATTCTGACTTTGTCTCGCAATTCTGACTTTATAAGTCATAATTCTGACTTTATATTTTGCAATTCTGACTTTATATCTCACAATTCTGGGTTTATATCTCACAATCCTGAGTTTATATCTCGCACTTCTGACTTTATATCTCGCAATTCTTAGTTTATATCCCACAATTCTTAGTTTATATCTCGCAATTCTGACTTTATATCTTGCAATTTTGAGTTTATATCTCGCATTTCTGACTTTGTCTCGCAATTCTGACTTTATAAGTCATAATTCTGACTTTATATTTTGCATTTCTGACTTTATATCTCACAATTCTGGGTTTATATCTCACAATCCTGAGTTTATATCTCGCACTTCTGACTTTATATCTCGCAATTCTTAGTTTATATCCCACAATTCTTAGTTTATATCTCGCAATTCTGACTTTGTCTCACAATTCTGACTTTATATGTCATAATTCTGACTTTATATGTCATAATTCTGAGTTTATATCTCACAATTCTGACTTTATATCTCACAATTCTGAGTTTATATCTCACAATTCTGAGTTTATATCTCGCAATTCTGAGTTTATATCTCACAATTCTGACTTTATATCTCGCAATTCTGACTTTATATCTCACAATTCTGAGTTTATATCTCACAATTCTGAGTTTATATCTCGCAATTCTGACTTTATATCTCGCAATTCTGACTTTATATCTCACAATTCTGAGTTTATATCTCACAATTCTGAGTTTATATCTCGCAAATCTAACTTTATATCTCGCAATTCTGAGTTTATATCTCGCAATTCTGAGTTTATATCGCGCAATTCTAACTTTATATCTCGCAATTCTTAGTTTATATCTCACAATTCTGAGTTTATATCTCGCAATTCTAACTTTATATCTCGCAATTCTGAGTTTATATCTCGCAATTCTGAGTTTATATCTCGCAATTCTAACTTTATATCTCGCAATTCTTAGTTTATATCTCACATCTCTGAGTTTATATCTCGCAATTCTAACTTTATATCTCGCAATTCTGAGTTTTTAGCTCGCAATTCTGAGTTTATATCTCGCAATTCTAACTTTATATCTCGCAATTCTGAGTTTATATCTTGCAATTCTGAGTTTATATCTCGCAATTCTGAGATTATATCTCGCAATTCTAACTTTATATCTCGGAGTTCTTAGTTTATATCTCACAATTCTAACTTTATATCTCACAATTCTGAGTTTATATCTCGCAATTCTGACTTTGTCTCGCAATTCTGACTTTATAAGTCATAATTCGGACTTTATATCTCGCAATTCTGACTTTATATCTCACAATTCTGAGTTTATATCTCACAATTCTGAGTTTATATCTCACAATACTGAGTTTATATCTCACAATTCTGAGTTTATATCTCGCAATTCTGAGTTTATATCTCGCAAATCTAACTTTATATCTCACAATTCTGAGTTTATATCTCGCAATTCTGAGTTTATATCTCACAATTCTGACTTTATATCGCGCAATTCTGACTTTGTCTCGCAATTCTGACTTTATATGTCATAATTCTGACTTTATATGTCATAATTCTGACTTTATATCTCACAATTCTGACTTTATATCTCGCAATTCTGAGTTTATATCTCACAATTCTGAGTTTATATCGCGCAATTCTAACTTTATATCTCGCAATTCTTAGTTTATATCTCACAATTCTGAGTTTATATCTCGCAATTCTAACTTTATATCTCGCAATTCTGAGTTTATATCTCGCAATTCTGAGTTTATATCTCGCAATTCTAACTTTATATCTCGCAAATCTTAGTTTATATCTCACAATTCTGAGTTTATATCTCGCAATTCTAACTTTATATCTCGCAATTCTGAGTTTATATCTCGCAATTCTGAGTTTATATCTCGCAATTCTAACTTTATATCTCGCAATTCTGAGTTTATATCTTGCAATTCTGAGTTTATGTCTCGCAATTCTGAGTTTATATCTCGCAATTCTAACTTTATATCTCGCAGTTCTTAGTTTATATCTCACAATTCTAACTTTATATCTCACAATTCTGAGTTTATATCTCGCAATTCTGACTTTGTCTCGCAATTCTGACTTTATAAGTCATAATTCTGAATTTATATCTCACAATTCTGAGTTTATATCTCGCAATTCTGAGTTTATATCTCACAATTCTGAGTTTATATCGCGCAATTCTAACTTTATATCTCGCAATTCTTACTTTATATCTCGCAATTCTGAGTTTATATCTCGCAATTCTGAGTTTATATCTCGCAATTCTGAGTTTATATCTCGCAATTCTAACTTTATATCTCGCAATTCTGACTTTATATCTCACAATTCTGAATTTATATCTCACAATTCTGAGTTTATATCTCGCAATTCTGAGTTTATATCTCACAATTCTGAGTTTATATCGCGCAATTCTAACTTTATATCTCGCAATTCTTACTTTATATCTCGCAATTCTGAGTTTATATCTCGCAATTCTGAGTTTATATCTTGCAATTCTAACTTTATATCTCGCAAATCTTAGTTTATATCTCACAATTCTGAGTTTATATCTCGCAATTCTAACTTTATATCTCGCAATTCTGAGTTTATATCTCGCAATTCTGAGTTTATATCTCGCAATTCTAACTTTATATCTCGCAATTCTGAGTTTATATCTTGCAATTCTGAGTTTATGTCTCGCAATTCTGAGTTTATATCTCGCAATTCTAACTTTATATCTCGCAGTTCTTAGTTTATATCTCACAATTCTAACTTTATATCTCACAATTCTGAGTTTATATCTCGCAATTCTGACTTTGTCTCGCAATTCTGACTTTATAAGTCATAATTCTGACTTTATATCTCGCAATTCTGACTTTATATCTCACAATTCTGAATTTATATCTCACAATTCTGAGTTTATATCTCGCAATTCTGACTTTATATCTCACAATTCTGACTTTATATCTCGCAATTCTGACTTTATATCTCACAATTCTGAGTTTATATCTCACAATTCTGAGTTTATATCTCGCAATTCTGACTTTATATCTCGCAATTCTGACTTTATATCTCACAATTCTGAGTTTATATCTCACAATTCTGAGTTTATATCTCGCAAATCTAACTTTATATCTCGCAATTCTGAGTTTATATCTCGCAATTCTAACTTTATATCTCGCAGTTCTGAGTTTATATCTCGCAATTCTAACTTTATATCTCGCAATTCTGAGTTTATATCTCGCAATTCTGACTTTGTCTCGCAATTCTGACTTTATAAGTCATAATTCTGACTTTATATCTCGCAATTCTGACTTTATATCTCACAATTCTGAGTTTATATCTCGCAATTCTGAGTTTATATCTCACAATTCTGACTTTATATCTCACAATTCTGAGTTTATATCTCACAATTCTGAGTTTATATCTCGCAATTCTAACTTTATATCTCGCAATTTTGAGTTTATATCTCGCAATTCTGAGTTTATATCTCGCAATTCTGAGTTTATATCTCGCAATTCTGAGTTTATAACTCACAATTCTAACTTTATATCTCACAATTCTGAGTTTATATCTCACAATTCTGACTTTGTCTCGCAATTCTGACTTTATAAGTCATAATTCTGACTTTATATTTTGCAATTCTGACTATATCTCACAATTCTGAGTTTATATCTCACAATTCTGAGTTTATATCTCGCAATTCTGAGTTTATATCTCACAATTCTGACTTTATATCTCACAATTCTGAGTTTATATCTCACAATTCTGAGTTTATATCTCGCAATTCTAACTTTATATCTCGCAATTTTGAGTTTATATCTCGCAATTCTGAGTTTATATTTCGCAATTCTGAGTTTATATCTCGCAATTCTGAGTTTATATCTCACAATTCTAACTTTATATCTCACAATTCTGAGTTTATATCTCGCACTTCTGACTTTATATCTCGCAATTCTTAGTTTATATCCCACAATTCTTAGTTTATATCTCGCAATTCTAACTTTGTCTCGCAATTCTGACTTTATATGTCATAATTCTGAGTTTATATCTCGCAATTCTGACTTTGTCTCGCAATTCTGACTTTATATGTAATAATTTTGAGTTTATATCTCGCAATTCTGACTTTGTCTCGCAATTCTGACTTTATATGTCATAATTCTGACTTTATATGTCATAATTCTGAGTTTATATCTCGCAATTCTGACTTTGTCTCGCAATTCTGACTTTATATGTCATAATTCTGACTTTATATGTCATAATTCTGAGTTTATATCTCACAATTCTGACTTTGTCTCGCAATTCTGCCTTTATAAGTCATAATTCTGACTTTATATTTTGCAATTCTGACTTTATATCTCACAATTCTGAGTTTATATCTCGCAATTCTGACTTTGTCTCGCAATTCTGACTTTATAAGTCATAATTCTGACTTCATATCTCGCAATTCAGACTTTATATCTCACAATTCTGAGTTTATATCTCGCAATTCTAACTTTATATCTTGCAATTTTGAGTTTATATCTCGCATTTCTGACTTTGTCTCGCAATTCTGACTTTATAAGTCATAATTCTGACTTTATATTTTGCAATTCTGACTTTATATCTCACAATTCTGGGTTTATATCTCACAATCCTGAGTTTATATCTCGCACTTCTGACTTTATATCTCGCAATTCTTAGTTTATATCCCACAATTCTTAGTTTATATCTCGCAATTCTGACTTTGTCTCACAATTCTGACTTTATATGTCATAATTCTGACTTTATATGTCATAATTCTGAGTTTATATCTCGCAATTCTGACTTTATAAGTCATAATTCTGAGTTTATATCTCGCAATTCTGACTTTGTCTCGCAATTCTGACTTTATAAGTCATAATTCTGACTTTATATCTCGCAATTCTGACTTTATATCTCACAATTCTGAGTTTATATCTCACAATTCTGAGTTTATATCTCGCAATTCTGAGTTTATATCTCACAATTCTGACTTTATATCTCGCAATTCTGACTTTATATCTCACAATTCTGAGTTTATATCTCACAATTCTGAGTTTATATCTCGCAATTCTGACTTTATATCTCGCAATTCTGACTTTATATCTCACAATTCTGAGTTTATATCTCACAATTCTGAGTTTATATCTCGCAAATCTAACTTTATATCTCGCAATTCTGAGTTTATATCTCGCAATTCTGAGTTTATATCGCGCAATTCTAACTTTATATCTCGCAATTCTTAGTTTATATCTCACAATTCTGAGTTTATATCTCGCAATTCTAACTTTATATCTCGCAATTCTGAGTTTATATCTCGCAATTCTGAGTTTATATCTCGCAATTCTAACTTTATATCTCGCAATTCTTAGTTTATATCTCACATCTCTGAGTTTATATCTCGCAATTCTAACTTTATATCTCGCAATTCTGAGTTTTTAGCTCGCAATTCTGAGTTTATATCTCGCAATTCTAACTTTATATCTTGCAATTCTGAGTTTATATCTTGCAATTCTGAGTTTATATCTCGCAATTCTGAGTTTATATCTCGCAATTCTAACTTTATATCTCGCAGTTCTTAGTTTATATCTCACAATTCTAACTTTATATCTCACAATTCTGAGTTTATATCTCGCAATTCTGACTTTGTCTCGCAATTCTGACTTTATAAGTCATAATTCGGACTTTATATCTCGCAATTCTGACTTTATATCTCACAATTCTGAGTTTATATCTCACAATTCTGAGTTTATATCTCACAATACTGAGTTTATATCTCACAATTCTGAGTTTATATCTCGCAATTCTGAGTTTATATCTCGCAAATCTAACTTTATATCTCGCAATTCTGAGTTTATATCTCGCAATTCTGAGTTTATATCGCGCAATTCTAACTTTATATCTCGCAATTCTTAGTTTATATCTCACAATTCTGAGTTTATATCTCGCAATTCTAACTTTATATCTCGCAATTCTGAGTTTATATCTCGCAATTCTGAGTTTATATCTCGCAATTCTAACTTTATATCTCGCAATTCTTAGTTTATATCTCACAATTCTGAGTTTATATCTCGCAATTCTAACTTTATATCTCGCAATTCTGAGTTTTTATCTCGCAATTCTGAGTTTATATCTCGCAATTCTAACTTTATATCTCGCAATTCTGAGTTTATATCTTGCAATTCTGAGTTTATATCTCGCAATTCTGAGTTTATATCTCGCAATTCTAACTTTATATCTCGCAGTTCTTAGTTTATATCTCACAATTCTAACTTTATATCTCACAATTCTGAGTTTATATCTCGCAATTCTGACTTTGTCTCGCAATTCTGACTTTATAAGTAATAATTCTGACTTTATATCTCGCAATTCTGACTTTATATCTCACAATTCTGAGTTTATATCTCACAATTCTGAGTTTATATCTCGCAATTCTGACTTTATATCTCACAATTCTGACTTTATATCTCGCAATTCTGACTTTATATCTCACAATTCTGAGTTTATATCTCACAATTCTGAGTTTATATCTCGCAATTCTGACTTTATATCTCGCAATTCTGACTTTATATCTCACAATTCTGAGTTTATATCTCGCAAATCTAACTTTATATCTCGCAATTCTGAGTTTATATCTCGCAATTCTGAGTTTATATCTCGCAATTCTAACTTTATATCTCGCAGTTCTGAGTTTATATCTCGCAATTCTGAGTTTATATCTCGCAATTCTAACTTTATATCTCGCAGTTCTGAGTTTATATCTCGCAATTCTAACTTTATATCTCGCAATTCTGAGTTTATATCTCGCAATTCTGACTTTGTCTCGCAATTCTGACTTTATAAGTCATAATTCTGACTTTATATCTTGCAATTCTGACTTTATATCTCACAATTCTGAGTTTGTATCTCGCAATTCTGAGTTTATATCTCGCAATTCTGAGTTTATATCTCACAATTCTGACTTTATATCTCACAGTTCTGAGTTTATATCTCACAATTCTGAGTTTATATCTCGCAATTCTAACTTTATATCTCGCAATTCTGACTTTATATCTCACAATTCTGAGTTTATATCTCACAATTCTGAGTTTATATCTCGCAATTCTGAGTTTATATCTCACAATTCTAACTTTATATCTCGCAATTCTGAGTTTATATCTCGCAATTCTGAGTTTATATCTCGCAATTCTAACTTTATATCTCGCAATTCTGACTTTTCTATATCACAATTCTGAGTTTATATCTCACAATTCTGAGTTTATATCTCGCAATTCTGACTTTATATCTCGCAATTCTGACTTTATATCTCACAATTCTGAGTTTATATCTCACAATTCTGAGTTTATATCTCGCAAATCTAACTTTATATCTCGCAATTCTGAGTTTATATCTCGCAATTCTGAGTTTATATCGCGCACTTCTAACTTTACATCTCGCAATTCTTAGTTTATATCTCACAATTCTGAGTTTATATCTCGCAATTCTAACTTTATATCTCGCAATTCTGAGTTTATATCTCGCAATTCTGAGTTTATATCTCGCAATTCTAACTTTATATCTCGCAATTCTTAGTTTATATCTCACAATTCTGAGTTTATATCTCGCAATTCTGAGTTTTTATCTCGCAATTCTGAGTTTATATCTCGCAATTCTAACTTTATATCTCGCAATTCTGAGTTTATATCTTGCAATTCTGAGTTTATATCTCGCAATTCTGAGTTTATATCTCGCAATTCTAACTTTATATCTCGCAGTTCTTAGTTTATATCTCACAATTCTAACTTTATATCTCACAATTCTGAGTTTATATCTCGCAATTCTGACTTTGTCTCGCAATTCTGACTTTATAAGTCATAATTCTGACTTTATATCTCGCAATTCTGACTTTATATCTCACAATTCTGAGTTTATATCTCACAATTCTGAGTTTATATCTCGCAATTCTGACTTTATATCTCACAATTCTGACTTTATATCTCGCAATTCTGACTTTATATCTCACAATTCTGAGTTTATATCTCACAATTCTGAGTTTATATCTCGCAATTCTGACTTTATATCTCGCAATTCTGACTTTATATCTCACAATTCTGAGTTTATATCTCGCAAATCTAACTTTATATCTCGCAATTCTGAGTTTATATCTCGCAATTCTGAGTTTATATCTCCCAATTCTAACTTTATATCTCGCAGTTCTGAGTTTATATCTCGCAATTCTGAGTTTAAATCTCGCAATTCTAACTTTATATCTCGCAGTTCTGAGTTTATATCTCGCAATTCTAACTTTATATCTCGCAATTCTGAGTTTATATCTCACAATTCTGACTTTGTCTCGCAATTCTGACTTTATAAGTCATAATTCTGACTTTATATCTCGCAATTCTGACTTTATATCTCACAATTCTGAGTTTATATCTCGCAATTCTGAGTTTATATCTCGCAATTCTGACTTTATATCTCACAATTCTGACTTTATATCTCACAATTCTGAGTTTATATCTCACAATTCTGAGTTTATATCTCGCAATTCTAACTTTATATCTCGCAATTCTGACTTTATATCTCACAATTCTGAGTTTATATCTCACAATTCTGAGTTTATATCTCGCAATTCTGAGTTTATATCTCACAATTCTAACTTTATATCTCACAATTCTGAGTTTATATCTCGCAATTCTGAGTTTATATCTCGCAATTCTAACTTTATATCTCGCAAATCTGACTTTTCTATATCACAATTCTGAGTTTATATCTCACAATTCTGAGTTTATATCTCGCAATTCTGAGTTTATATCTCACAATTCTAACTTTATATCTCACAATTCTGAGTTTATATCTCGCAATTCTGAGTTTATATCTCGCAATTCTGAGTTTATATCTCACAATTCTAACTTTATATCTCACAATTCTGAGTTTATATCTCACAATTCTGACTTTGTCTCGCAATTCTGACTTTATGAGTCATAATTCTGACTTTATATCTCGCAATTCTGAGTTTATATCTCCCAATTCTAACTTTATATCTCGCAGTTCTGAGTTTATATCTCGCAATTCTGAGTTTAAATCTCGCAATTCTGACTTTATATCTCACAATTCTGAGTTTATATCTCGCAATTCTGAGTTTATATCTCGCAATTCTGAGTTTATATCTCACAATTCTGACTTTATATCTCACAATTCTGAGTTTATATCTCACAATTCTGAGTTTATATCTCGCAATTCTAACTTTATATCTCGCAATTCTGACTTTATATCTCACAATTCTGAGTTTATATCTCACAATTCTGAGTTTATATCTCGCAATTCTGAGTTTATATCTCACAATTCTAACTTTATATCTCACAATTCTGAGTTTATATCTCGCAATTCTGAGTTTATATCTCGCAATTCTAACTTTATATCTCGCAATTCTGACTTTTCTATATCACAATTCTGAGTTTATATCTCACAATTCTGAGTTTATATCTCGCAATTCTGAGTTTATATCTCACAATTCTAACTTTATATCTCACAATTCTGAGTTTATATCTCGCAATTCTGAGTTTATATCTCGCAATTCTGAGTTTATATCTCACAATTCTAACTTTATATCTCACAATTCTGAGTTTATATCTCACAATTCTGACTTTGTCTCGCAATTCTGACTTTATGACTCATAATTCTGACTTTATATCTCGCAATTCTGAGTTTATATCTCCCAATTCTAACTTTATATCTCGCAGTTCTGAGTTTATATCTCGCAATTCTGAGTTTAAATCTCGCAATTCTAACTTTATATCTCGCAGTTCTGAGTTTATATCTCGCAATTCTAACTTTATATCTCGCAATTCTGACTTTGTCTCGCAATTCTGACTTTATAAGTCATAATTCTGACTTTATATCTCGCAATTCTGACTTTATATCTCACAATTCTGAGTTTATATCTCGCAATTCTGAGTTTATATCTCGCAATTCTGAGTTTATATCTCACAATTCTGAGTTTATATCTCACAATTCTGAGTTTATATCTCGCAATTCTAACTTTATATCTCTTAATTCTGACTTTATATCTCACAATTCTGAGTTTATATCTCACAATTCTGAGTTTATATCTCGCAATTCTGAGTTTATATCTCACAATTCTAACTTTATATCTCACAATTCTGAGTTTATATCTCGCAATTCTGAGTTTATATCTCGCAATTCTAACTTTATATCTCGCAATTCTGACTTTTCTATATCACAATTCTGAGTTTATATCTCACAATTCTGAGTTTATATCTCGCAATTCTGAGTTTATATCTCGCAATTCTAACTTTATATCTCGCAATTCTGACTTTTTTATATCACAATTCTGAGTTTATATCTCACAATTCTGAGTTTATATCTCGCAATTCTGAGTTTATATCTCACAATTCTAACTTTATATCTCACAATTCTGAGTTTATATCTCGCAATTCTGAGTTTATATCTCGCAATTCTGAGTTTATATCTCACAATTCTAACTTTATATCTCACAATTCTGAGTTTATATCTCACAATTCTGACTTTGTCTCGCAATTCTGACTTTATGAGTCATAATTCTGACTTTATATCTCGCAATTCTGAGTTTATATCTCCCAATTCTAACTTTATATCTCGCAGTTCTGAGTTTATATCTCGCAAATTCTGAGTTTAAATCTCGCAATTCTAACTTTATATCTCGCAGTTCTGAGTTTATATCTCGCAATTCTAACTTTATATCTCGCAATTCTGAGTTTATATCTCACAATTCTGACTTTGTCTCGCAATTCTGACTTTATAAGTCATAATTCTGACTTTATATCTCGCAATTCTGACTTTATATCTCACAATTCTGAGTTTATATCTCGCAATTCTGAGTTTATATCTCGCAATTCTGAGTTTATATCTCACAATTCTGACTTTATATCTCACAATTCTGAGTTTATATCTCACAATTCTGAGTTTATATCTCGCAATTCTAACTTTATATCTCGCAATTCTGACTTTATATCTCACAATTCTGAGTTTATATCTCACAATTCTGAGTTTATATCTCGCAATTCTGAGTTTATATCTCACAATTCTAACTTTATATCTCACAATTCTGAGTTTATATCTCGCAATTCTGAGTTTATATCTCGCAATTCTAACTTTATATCTCGCAATTCTGACTTTTCTATATCACAATTCTGAGTTTATATCTCACAATTCTGAGTTTATATCTCGCAATTCTGAGTTTATATCTCACAATTCTAACTTTATATCTCACAATTCTGAGTTTATACCTCGCAATTCTGAGTTTTTATCTCGCAATTCTGAGTTTATATCTCACAATTCTAACTTTATATCTCACAATTCTGAGTTTATATCTCACAATTCTGACTTTGTCTCGCAATTTTGCCTTTATAAGTCATAATTCTGACTTTATATTTTGCAATTCTGACTTTATATCTCACAATTCTGAGTTTATATCTCGCAATTCTGACTTTGTCTCGAAACTCTGACTTTATAAGTCATAATTCTGACTTTATATCTCGCAATTCAGACTTTATATCTCACAATTCTGAGTTTATATCTCGCAATTCTAACTTTATATCTTGCAATTTTGAGTTTATATCTCGCAATTTTAAGTTTATATCTCGCAATTCTGACTTTGTCTCGCAATTCTGACTTTATGAGTCATAATTCTGACTTTATATTTTGCAATTCTGACTTTATATCTCACAATTCTGAGTTTATATCTCACAATCCTGAGTTTATATCTCGCACTTCTGACTTTATATCTCGCAATTCTTAGTTTATATCCCACAATTCTTAGTTTATATCTCGCAATTCTGACTTTGTCTCACAATTCTGACTTTATATGTCATAATTCTGACTTTATATGTCATAATTCTGAGTTTATATCTCGCAATTCTGACTTTATATGTCATAATTCTGAGTTTATATCTCGCAATTCTGACTTTGTCTCGCAATTCTGACTTTATAAGTCATAATTCTGACTTTATATCTCGCAATTCTGACTTTATATCTCACAATTCTGAGTTTATATCTCACAATTCTGAGTTTATATCTCGCAATTCTGAGTTTATATCTCACAATTCTGACTTTGTATCTCGCAATTCTGACTTTATATCTCACAATTCTGAGTTTATTCCTCACAATTCTGAGTTTATATCTCGCAATTCTGACTTTATATCTCGCAATTCTGACTTTATATCTCACAATTCTGAGTTTATATCTCACAATTCTGAGTTTATATCTCGCAAATCTAACTTTATATCTCGCAATTCTGAGTTTATATCTCGCAATTCTGAGTTTATATCTCGCAATTCTAACTTTATATCTCGCAATTCTGAGTTTATATCTTGCAATTCTGAGTTTATATCTCGCAATTCTGAGTTTATATCTCGCAATTCTAACTTTATATCTCGCAGTTCTTAGTTTATATCTCACAATTCTAACTTTATATCTCACAATTCTGAGTTTATATCTCGCAATTCTGACTTTGTCTCGCAATTCTGACTTTATAAGTCATAATTCTGACTTTATATCTCGCAATTCTGACTTTATATCTCACAATTCTGAGTTTATATCTCACAATTCTGAGTTTATATCTCGCAATTCTGACTTTATATCTCACAATTCTGACTTTATATCTCGCAATTCTGACTTTATATCTCACAATTCTGAGTTTATATCTCACAATTCTGAGTTTATATCTCGCAATTCTGACTTTATATCTCGCAATTCTGACTTTATATCTCACAATTCTGAGTTTATATCTCACAATTCTGAGTTTATATCTCGCAAATCTAACTTTATATCTCGCAATTCTGAGTTTATATCTCGCAATTCTGAGTTTATATCTCGCAATTCTAACTTTATATCTCGCAGTTCTGAGTTTATATCTCGCAATTCTAACTTTATATCTCGCAATTCTGAGTTTATATCTCGCAATTCTGACTTTGTCTCGCAATTCTGACTTTATAAGTCATAATTCTGAGTTTATATCTCGCAATTCTGAGTTTATATCTCGCAATTCTGAGTTTATATCTCACAATTCTGACTTTATATCTCACAATTCTGAGTTTATATCTCACAATTCTGAGTTTATATCTCGCAATTCTAACTTTATATCTCGCAATTTTGAGTTTATATCTCGCAATTCTGAGTTTATATCTCGCAATTCTGAGTTTATATCTCGCAATTCTGAGTTTATAACTCACAATTCTAACTTTATATCTCAGAATTCTGAGTTTATATCTCACAATTCTGACTTTGTCTCGCAATTCTGACTTTATAAGTCATAATTCTGACTTTATATTTTGCAATTCTGACTATATCTCACAATTCTGAGTTTATATCTCACAATTCTGAGTTTATATCTCGCAATTCTGAGTTTATATCTCACAATTCTGACTTTATATCTCACAATTCTGAGTTTATATCTCACAATTCTGAGTTTATATCTCGCAATTCTAACTTTATATCTCGCAATTTTGAGTTTATATCTCGCAATTCTGAGTTTATATTTCGCAATTCTGAGTTTATATCTCGCAATTCTGAGTTTATATCTCACAATTCTAACTTTATATCTCACAATTCTGAGTTTATATCTCGCACTTCTGACTTTATATCTCGCAATTCTTAGTTTATATCCCACAATTCTTAGTTTATATCTCGCAATTCTAACTTTGTCTCGCAATTCTGACTTTATATGTCATAATTCTGAGTTTATATCTCGCAATTCTGACTTTTTCTCGCAATTCTGACTTTATATGTAATAATTTTGAGTTTTTATCTCGCAATTCTGACTTTGTCTCGCAATTCTGACTTTATATGTCATAATTCTGACTTTATATGTCATAATTCTGAGTTTATATCTCGCAATTCTTACTTTGTCTCGCAATTCTGACTTTATATGTCATAATTCTGACTTTATATGTCATAATTCTGAGTTTATATCTCGCAATTCTGACTTTGTCTCGCAATTCTGACTTTATATGTCATAATTCTGACTTTATATGTCATAATTCTGAGTTTATATCTCGCCATTCTAACTTTATATCTCGCAATTCTAACTTTATATCTCGCAATTCTTAGTTTATATCTCACAATTCTGAGTTCATATCTCGCATTTCTAACTTTATATCTCGCAATTCTGAGTTTATATCTCGCAATTCTGACTTTGTCTCGCAATTCTGACTTTATATCTCACAATTCTGAGTTTATATCTCACAATTCTGAGTTTATATCTCGCAATTCTGAGTTTATATCTCACAATTCTGACTTTATATCTCACAATTCTGAGTTTATATCTCACAATTCTGAGTTTATATCTCGCAATTCTAACTTTATATCTCGCAATTCTGACTTTATATCTCACAATTCTGAGTTTATATCTCACAATTCTGAGTTTATATCTCGCAATTCTGAGTTTATATCTCACAATTCTAACTTTATATCTCACAATTCTGAGTTTATATCTCGCAATTCTGAGTTTATATCTCGCAATTCTAACTTTATATCTCGCAATTCTGAGTTAATATCTCGCAATTCTGAGTTTATATCTCGCAATTCTAACTTTATATCTCGCAGTTCTTAGTTTAAATCTCACAATTCTAACTTTATATCTCACAATTCTGAGTTTATATCTCGCAATTCTGACTTTGTCTCGCAATTCTGACTTTATAAGTCATAATTCTGACTTTATATCTCACAATTCTGAGTTTATATCTCACAATTCTGAGTTTATATCTCGCAATTCTAACTTTATATCTCGCAATTCTGACTTTTCTATCTCACAATTCTGATTTTATATCTCACAATTCTGAGTATATATCTCGCAATTCTGACTTTATATCTCACAATTCTAACTTTATATCTCACAATTCTGAGTTTATATCTCGCAATTCTGAGTTTATATCTCGCAATTCTGAGTTTATATCTCACAATTCTAACTTTGTCTCGCAATTCTGCCTTTATAAGTCATAATTCTGACTTTATATTTTGCAATTCTGACTTTATATCTCACAATTCTGAGTTTATATCTCGCAATTCTGACTTTGTCTCGCAATTCTGACTTTATAAGTCATAATTCTGACTTTATATCTCGCAATTCAGACTTTATATCTCACAATTCTGAGTTTATATCTCGCAATTCTAACTTTATATCTTGCAATTTTGAGTTTATATCTCGCAATTCTGAGTTTATATCTCGCAATTCTGACTTTGTCTCGCAATTCTGACTTTATAAGTCATAATTCTGACTTTATATTTTGCAATTCTGACTTTATATCTCACAATTCTGAGTTTATATCTCACAATCCTGAGTTTATATCTCGCACTTCTGACTTTATATCTCGCAATTCTTAGTTTATATCCCACAATTCTTAGTTTATATCTCGCAATTCTGACTTTGTCTCACAATTCTAACTTTATATGTCATAATTCCGACTTTATATGTCATAATTCTGACTTTATATGTCATAATTCTGAGTTTATATCTCGCAATTCTTACTTTGTCTCGCAATTCTGACTTTATATGTCATAATTCTGACTTTATATGTCATAATTCTGAGTTTATATCTCGCAATTCTGACTGTCTCGCAATTCTGACTTTATATGTCATAATTCTGACTTTATATGTCATAATTCTGAGTTTATATCTTGCCATTCTAACTTTATATCTCGCAATTCTAACTTTATAACTCGCAATTCTAACTTTATATCTCGCAATTCTTAGTTTATATCTTACAATTCTGAGTTCATATCTCGCAATTCTAACTTTATATCTCGCAATTCTGAGTTTATATCTCGCAATTCTGACTTTGTCTCGCAATTCTGACTTTATATCTCACAATTCTGAGTTTATATCTCACAATTCTGAGTTTATATCTCGCAATTCTGAGTTTATATCTCACAATTCTGACTTTATATCTCACAATTCTGAGTTTATATCTCACAATTCTGAGTTTATATTTCGCAATTCTAACTTTATATCTCGCAATTCTGACTTTATATCTCACAATTCTGAGTTTATATCTCACAATTCTGAGTTTATATCTCGCAATTCTGAGTTTATATCTCACAATTCTAACTTTATATCTCACAATTCTGAGTTTATATCTCGCAATTCTGAGTTTATATCTCCCAATTCTAACTTTATATCTCGCAATTCTTAGTTAATATCTCGCAATTCTGAGTTTATATCTCGCAATTCTAACTTTATATCTCGCAGTTCTTAGTTTAAATCTCACAATTCTAACTTTATATCTCACAATTCTGAGTTTGTCTCGCAATTCTGACTTTATAAGTCATAATTCTGACTTTATATCTCACAATTCTGAGTTTATATCTCACAATTCTGAGTTTATATCTCGCAATTCTAACTTTATATCTCGCAATTCTGACTTTTCTATCTCACAATTCTGATTTTATATCTCACAATTCTGAGTTTATATCTCGCAATTCTGACTTTATATCTCACAATTCTAACTTTATATCTCACAATTCTGAGTTTATATCTCGCAATTCTGAGTTTATATCTCGCAATTCTGAGTTTATATCTCACAATTCTGACTTTGTCTCGCAATTCTGCCTTTATAAGTCATAATTCTGACTTTATATTTTGCAATTCTGACTTTATATCTCACAATTCTGAGTTTATATCTCGCAATTCTGACTTTGTCTCGCAATTCTGACTTTATAAGTCATAATTCTGACTTTATATCTCGCAATTCAGACTTTATATCTCACAATTCTGAGTTTATATCTCGCAATTCTAACTTTATATCTTGCAATTTTGAGTTTATATCTCGCAATTCTGAGTTTATATCTCGCAATTCTGACTTTGTCTCGCAATTCTGACTTTATAAGTCATAATTCTGACTTTATATTTTGCAATTCTGACTTTATATCTCACAATTCTGAGTTTATATCTCACAATCCTGAGTTTATATCTCGCACTTCTGACTTTATATCTCGCAATTCTTAGTTTATATCCCACAATTCTTAGTTTATATCTCGCAATTCTGACTTTGTCTCACAATTCTAACTTTATATGTCATAATTCTGACTTTATATGTCATAATTCTGAGTTTATATCTCGCAATTCTGACTTTATATGTCATAATTCTGAGTTTATATCTCGCAATTCTGACTTTGTCTCGCAATTCTGACTTTATAAGTCATAATTCTGACTTTATATCTCGAAATTCTGACTTTATATCTCACAATTCTGAGTTTATATCTCACAATTCTGAGTTTATATCTCACAATTCTGACTTTATATCTCGCAATTCTGACTTTATATCTCACAATT
Organism: Carassius carassius; assembly: GCF_963082965.1. Taxonomy (NCBI): domain Eukaryota; kingdom Metazoa; phylum Chordata; class Actinopteri; order Cypriniformes; family Cyprinidae; genus Carassius; species Carassius carassius. The sequence goes on from NC_081797.1 coordinate 1,186,859, forward strand.
CTGAGTTTATATCTCACAATTCTGAGTTTATATCTCGCAATTCTGACTTTATATCTCACAATTCTGAGTTTATATCTCACAATTCTGAGTTTATATCTCGCAATTCTGACTTTATATCTCGCAATTCTGACTTTATATCTCACAATTCTGAGTTTATATCTCACAATTCTGAGTTTATATCTCGCAAATCTAACTTTATATCTCGCAATTCTGAGTTTATATCTCGCAATTCTGAGTTTATATCTCGCAATTCTAACTTTATATCTCGCAGTTCTGAGTTTATATCTCGCAATTCTAACTTTATATCTCGCAATTCTGAGTTTATATCTCGCAATTCTGACTTTGTCTCGCAATTCTGACTTTTTAAGTCATAATTCTGACTTTATATCTCGCAATTCTGACTTTATATCTCACAATTCTGAGTTTATATCTCACAATTCTGAGTTTATATCTCGCAATTCTGAGTTTATCTCACAATTCTGACTTTATATCTCACAATTCTGAGTTTATATCTCACAATTCTGAGTTTATATCTCGCAATTCTAACTTTGTCTCGCAATTCTGACTTTATAAGTCATAATTCTGACTTTATATCTCGCAATTCTGACTTTATATCTCGCAATTCTGACTTTATATCTCACAATTCTGAGTTTATATCTCGCAATTCTGAGTTTATATGTCACAATTCTGACTTTGTCTCGCAATTCTGACTTTATAAGTCATAATTCTGACTTTATATCTCGCAATTCTGACTTTATATTTCACAATTCTGAGTTTATATCTCACAATTCTGAGTTTATATCTCGCACTTCTGACTTTATATCTCGCAATTCTTAGTTTATATCCCACAATTCTTAGTTTATATCTCGCAATTCTAACTTTGTCTCGCAATTCTGACTTTATATGTCATAATTCTGAATTTATATCTCGCAATTCTGACTTTGTCTCGCAATTCTGACTTTATATGTCATAATTCTGACTTTATATGTCATAATTCTGAGTTTATATCTCGCAATTCTGACTTTGTCTCGCAATTCTGACTTTATATGTCATAATTCTGACTTTATATGTCATAATTCTGAGTTTATATCTCGCAATTCTGACTTTGTCTCGCAATTCTGACTTTATATGTCATAATTCTGAGTTTATATGTCATAATTCTGAGTTTATATCTCGCCATTCTAACTTTATATCTCGCAATTCTAACTTTATATCTCGCAATTCTTAGTTCATATCTCGCAATTCTTAGTTTATATCTCACAATTCTGAGTTCATATCTCGCAATTCTAACTTTATATCTCGCAATTCTGAGTTTATATCTCGCAAGTCTGACTTTGTCTCACAATTCTGACTTTATATCTCACAATTCTGAGTTTATATCTCACAATTCTGAGTTTATATCTCGCAATTCTGACTTTATATCTCACAATTCTGACTTTATATCTCACAATTCTGAGTTTATATCTCGCAATTCTGAGTTTATATCTCACAATTCTAACTTTATATCTCACAATTCTGAGTTTATATCTCGCAATTCTGAGTTTATATCTCACAATTCTGAGTTTATATCTCACAATTCTAACTTTATATCTCACAATTCTGAGTTTATATCTCACAATTCTGACTTTGTCTCGCAATTCTGCCTTTATAAGTCATAATTCTGACTTTATATTTTGCAATTCTGACTTTATATCTCACAATTCTGAGTTTATATCTCGCAATTCTGAGTTTATATCTCGCAATTCTGAGTTTATATGTCACAATTCTGACTTTGTCTCGCAATTCTGACTTTTTAAGTCATAATTCTGACTTTATATCTCGCAATTCTGACTTTATATCTCACAATTCTGAGTTTATATCTCACAATTCTGAGTTTATATCTCGCACTTCTGACTTTATATCTCGCAATTCTTAGTTTATATCCCACAATTCTTAGTTTATATCTCGCAATTCTAACTTTGTCTCGCAATTCTGACTTTATATGTCATAATTCTGAGTTTATATCTCGCAATTCTGACTTTGTCTCGCAATTCTGACTTTATATGTCACAATTCTGACTTTGTCTCGCAATTCTGACTTTATAAGTCATAATTCTGACTTTATATCTCGCAATTCTGACTTTATATCTCACAATTCTGAGTTTATATCTCACAATTCTGAGTTTATGTCTCGCACTTCTGACTTTATATCTCGCAATTCTTAGTTTATATCCCACAATTCTTAGTTTATATCTCGCAATTCTAACTTTGTCTCGCAATTCTGACTTTATATGTCATAATTCTGAGTTTATATCTCGCAATTCTGACTTTGTCTCGCAATTCTGACTTTATATGTCATAATTCTGACTTTATATGTCATAATTCTGAGTTTATATCTCGCAATTCTGAATTTGTCTCGCAATTCTGACTTTATATGTCATAATTCTGACTTTATATGTCATAATTCTGAGTTTATATCTTGCAATTCTGACTTTGTCTCGCAATTCTGACTTTATATGTCATAATTCTGACTTTATATGTCATAATTCTGAGTTTATATCTCGCCATTCTAACTTTATATCTCGCAATTCTAACTTTATATCTCGCAATTCTTAGTTTATATCTCGCAATTCTTAGTTTATATCTCACAATTCTGAGTTCATATCTCGCAATTCTAACTTTATATCTCGCAATTCTGAGTTTATATCTCGCAAGTCTGACTTTGTCTCACAATTCTGACTTTATATCTCACAATTCTGAGTTTATATCTCACAATTCTGAGTTTATATCTCGCAATTCTGACTTTATATCTCACAATTCTAACTTTATATCTCACAATTCTGAGTTTATATCTCACAATTCTGACTTTGTCTCGCAATTCTGCCTTTATAAGTCATAATTCTGACTTTATATTTTGCAATTCTGACTTTATATCTCACAATTCTGAGTTTATATCTCGCAATTCTAACTTTATATCTCGCAATTCTGACTTTTTATCTCACAATTCTGAGTTTATATCTCGCAATTCTGACTTTGTCTCACAATTCTGACTTTATATCTCACAATTCTGAGTTTATATCTCGCAATTCTGAGTTTATATCTCACAATTCTAACTTTATATCTCACAATTCTGAGTTTATATCTCACAATTCTGACTTTGTCTCGCAATTCTGCCTTTATAAGTCATAATTCTGACTTTATATTTTGCAATTCTGACTTTATATCTCACAATTCTGAGTTTATATCTCGCAATTCTAACTTTATATCTCGCAATTCTGACTTTTTATCTCACAATTCTGAGTTTATATCTCACAATTCTAACTTTATATCTTGCAATTTTGAGTTTATATCTCGCAATTCTGAGTTTATATCTCGCAATTCTGAGTTTATATCTCACAATTCTGAGTTTATATCTCGCACTTCTGACTTTATATCTCGCAATTCTTAGTTTATATCCCACAATTCTTAGTTTATATCTCACAATTCTGAGTTTATATCTCGCAATTCTGACTTTATATCTCGCAATTCTGACTTTATATCTCACAATTCTGAGTTTATATCTCACAATTCTGAGTTTATATCTCGCAAATCTAACTTTATATCTCGCAATTCTGAGTTTATATCTCGCAATTCTGAGTTTATATCTCGCAATTCTAACTTTATATCTCGCAGTTCTGAGTTTATATCTCGCAATTCTAACTTTATATCTCGCAATTCTGAGTTTATATCTCGCAATTCTGACTTTGTCTCGCAATTCTGACTTTTTAAGTCATAATTCTGACTTTATATCTCGCAATTCTGACTTTATATCTCACAATTCTGAGTTTATATCTCACAATTCTGAGTTTATATCTCGCAATTCTGAGTTTATCTCACAATTCTGACTTTATATCTCACAATTCTGAGTTTATATCTCACAATTCTGAGTTTATATCTCGCAATTCTAACTTTGTCTCGCAATTCTGACTTTATAAGTCATAATTCTGACTTTATATCTCGCAATTCTGACTTTATATCTCACAATTCTGAGTTTATATCTCACAATTCTGAGTTTATATCTCGCAATTCTGAGTTTATATGTCACAATTCTGACTTTGTCTCGCAATTCTGACTTTATAAGTCATAATTCTGACTTTATATCTCGCAATTCTGACTTTATATTTCACAATTCTGAGTTTATATCTCACAATTCTGAGTTTATATCTCGCACTTCTGACTTTATATCTCGCAATTCTTAGTTTATATCCCACAATTCTTAGTTTATATCTCGCAATTCTAACTTTGTCTCGCAATTCTGACTTTATATGTCATAATTCTGAGTTTATATCTCGCAATTCTGACTTTGTCTCGCAATTCTGACTTTATATGTCATAATTCTGACTTTATATGTCATAATTCTGAGTTTATATCTCGCAATTCTGACTTTGTCTCGCAATTCTGACTTTATATGTCATAATTCTGACTTTATATGTCATAATTCTGAGTTTATATCTCGCAATTCTGACTTTGTCTCGCAATTCTGACTTTATATGTCATAATTCTGAGTTTATATGTCATAATTCTGAGTTTATATCTCGCCATTCTAACTTTATATCTCGCAATTCTAACTTTATATCTCGCAATTCTTAGTTCATATCTCGCAATTCTTAGTTTATATCTCACAATTCTGAGTTCATATCTCGCAATTCTAACTTTATATCTCGCAATTCTGAGTTTATATCTCGCAAGTCTGACTTTGTCTCACAATTCTAACTTTATATCTCACAATTCTGAGTTTATATCTCACAATTCTGACTTTGTCTCGCAATTTTGCCTTTATAAGTCATAATTCTGACTTTATATTTTGCAATTCTGACTTTATATCTCACAATTCTGAGTTTATATCTCGCAATTCTGACTTTGTCTCGAAACTCTGACTTTATAAGTCATAATTCTGACTTTATATCTCGCAATTCAGACTTTATATCTCACAATTCTGAGTTTATATCTCGCAATTCTAACTTTATATCTTGCAATTTTGAGTTTATATCTCGCAATTTTAAGTTTATATCTCGCAATTCTGACTTTGTCTCGCAATTCTGACTTTATGAGTCATAATTCTGACTTTATATTTTGCAATTCTGACTTTATATCTCACAATTCTGAGTTTATATCTCACAATCCTGAGTTTATATCTCGCACTTCTGACTTTATATCTCGCAATTCTTAGTTTATATCCCACAATTCTTAGTTTATATCTCGCAATTCTGACTTTGTCTCACAATTCTGACTTTATATGTCATAATTCTGACTTTATATGTCATAATTCTGAGTTTATATCTCGCAATTCTGACTTTATATGTCATAATTCTGAGTTTATATCTCGCAATTCTGACTTTGTCTCGCAATTCTGACTTTATAAGTCATAATTCTGACTTTATATCTCGCAATTCTGACTTTATATCTCACAATTCTGAGTTTATATCTCACAATTCTGAGTTTATATCTCGCAATTCTGAGTTTATATCTCACAATTCTGACTTTGTATCTCGCAATTCTGACTTTATATCTCACAATTCTGAGTTTATTCCTCACAATTCTGAGTTTATATCTCGCAATTCTGACTTTATATCTCGCAATTCTGACTTTATATCTCACAATTCTGAGTTTATATCTCACAATTCTGAGTTTATATCTCGCAAATCTAACTTTATATCTCGCAATTCTGAGTTTATATCTCGCAATTCTGAGTTTATATCTCGCAATTCTAACTTTATATCTCGCAATTCTGAGTTTATATCTTGCAATTCTGAGTTTATATCTCGCAATTCTGAGTTTATATCTCGCAATTCTAACTTTATATCTCGCAGTTCTTAGTTTATATCTCACAATTCTAACTTTATATCTCACAATTCTGAGTTTATATCTCGCAATTCTGACTTTGTCTCGCAATTCTGACTTTATAAGTCATAATTCTGACTTTATATCTCGCAATTCTGACTTTATATCTCACAATTCTGAGTTTATATCTCACAATTCTGAGTTTATATCTCGCAATTCTGACTTTATATCTCACAATTCTGACTTTATATCTCGCAATTCTGACTTTATATCTCACAATTCTGAGTTTATATCTCACAATTCTGAGTTTATATCTCGCAATTCTGACTTTATATCTCGCAATTCTGACTTTATATCTCACAATTCTTAGTTTATATCTCACAATTCTGAGTTTATATCTCGCAAATCTAACTTTATATCTCGCAATTCTGAGTTTATATCTCGCAATTCTGAGTTTATATCTCGCAATTCTAACTTTATATCTCGCAGTTCTGAGTTTATATCTCGCAATTCTAACTTTATATCTCGCAATTCTGAGTTTATATCTCGCAATTCTGACTTTGTCTCGCAATTCTGACTTTATAAGTCATAATTCTGAGTTTATATCTCGCAATTCTGAGTTTATATCTCGCAATTCTGAGTTTATATCTCACAATTCTGACTTTATATCTCACAATTCTGAGTTTATATCTCACAATTCTGAGTTTATATCTCGCAATTCTAACTTTATATCTCGCAATTTTGAGTTTATATCTCGCAATTCTGAGTTTATATCTCGCAATTCTGAGTTTATATCTCGCAATTCTGAGTTTATAACTCACAATTCTAACTTTATATCTCAGAATTCTGAGTTTATATCTCACAATTCTGACTTTGTCTCGCAATTCTGACTTTATAAGTCATAATTCTGACTTTATATTTTGCAATTCTGACTATATCTCACAATTCTGAGTTTATATCTCACAATTCTGAGTTTATATCTCGCAATTCTGAGTTTATATCTCACAATTCTGACTTTATATCTCACAATTCTGAGTTTATATCTCACAATTCTGAGTTTATATCTCGCAATTCTAACTTTATATCTCGCAATTTTGAGTTTATATCTCGCAATTCTGAGTTTATATTTCGCAATTCTGAGTTTATATCTCGCAATTCTGAGTTTATATCTCACAATTCTAACTTTATATCTCACAATTCTGAGTTTATATCTCGCACTTCTGACTTTATATCTCGCAATTCTTAGTTTATATCCCACAATTCTTAGTTTATATCTCGCAATTCTAACTTTGTCTCGCAATTCTGACTTTATATGTCATAATTCTGAGTTTATATCTCGCAATTCTGACTTTTTCTCGCAATTCTGACTTTATATGTAATAATTTTGAGTTTTTATCTCGCAATTCTGACTTTGTCTCGCAATTCTGACTTTATATGTCATAATTCTGACTTTATATGTCATAATTCTGAGTTTATATCTCGCAATTCTTACTTTGTCTCGCAATTCTGACTTTATATGTCATAATTCTGACTTTATATGTCATAATTCTGAGTTTATATCTCGCAATTCTGACTTTGTCTCGCAATTCTGACTTTATATGTCATAATTCTGACTTTATATGTCATAATTCTGAGTTTATATCTCGCCATTCTAACTTTATATCTCGCAATTCTAACTTTATATCTCGCAATTCTTAGTTTATATCTCACAATTCTGAGTTCATATCTCGCATTTCTAACTTTATATCTCGCAATTCTGAGTTTATATCTCGCAATTCTGACTTTGTCTCGCAATTCTGACTTTATATCTCACAATTCTGAGTTTATATCTCACAATTCTGAGTTTATATCTCGCAATTCTGAGTTTATATCTCACAATTCTGACTTTATATCTCACAATTCTGAGTTTATATCTCACAATTCTGAGTTTATATCTCGCAATTCTAACTTTATATCTCGCAATTCTGACTTTATATCTCACAATTCTGAGTTTATATCTCACAATTCTGAGTTTATATCTCGCAATTCTGAGTTTATATCTCACAATTCTAACTTTATATCTCACAATTCTGAGTTTATATCTCGCAATTCTGAGTTTATATCTCGCAATTCTAACTTTATATCTCGCAATTCTGAGTTAATATCTCGCAATTCTGAGTTTATATCTCGCAATTCTAACTTTATATCTCGCAGTTCTTAGTTTAAATCTCACAATTCTAACTTTATATCTCACAATTCTGAGTTTATATCTCGCAATTCTGACTTTGTCTCGCAATTCTGACTTTATAAGTCATAATTCTGACTTTATATCTCACAATTCTGAGTTTATATCTCACAATTCTGAGTTTATATCTCGCAATTCTAACTTTATATCTCGCAATTCTGACTTTTCTATCTCACAATTCTGATTTTATATCTCACAATTCTGAGTATATATCTCGCAATTCTGACTTTATATCTCACAATTCTAACTTTATATCTCACAATTCTGAGTTTATATCTCGCAATTCTGAGTTTATATCTCGCAATTCTGAGTTTATATCTCACAATTCTAACTTTGTCTCGCAATTCTGCCTTTATAAGTCATAATTCTGACTTTATATTTTGCAATTCTGACTTTATATCTCACAATTCTGAGTTTATATCTCGCAATTCTGACTTTGTCTCGCAATTCTGACTTTATAAGTCATAATTCTGACTTTATATCTCGCAATTCAGACTTTATATCTCACAATTCTGAGTTTATATCTCGCAATTCTAACTTTATATCTTGCAATTTTGAGTTTATATCTCGCAATTCTGAGTTTATATCTCGCAATTCTGACTTTGTCTCGCAATTCTGACTTTATAAGTCATAATTCTGACTTTATATTTTGCAATTCTGACTTTATATCTCACAATTCTGAGTTTATATCTCACAATCCTGAGTTTATATCTCGCACTTCTGACTTTATATCTCGCAATTCTTAGTTTATATCCCACAATTCTTAGTTTATATCTCGCAATTCTGACTTTGTCTCACAATTCTAACTTTATATGTCATAATTCCGACTTTATATGTCATAATTCTGACTTTATATGTCATAATTCTGAGTTTATATCTCGCAATTCTTACTTTGTCTCGCAATTCTGACTTTATATGTCATAATTCTGACTTTATATGTCATAATTCTGAGTTTATATCTCGCAATTCTGACTGTCTCGCAATTCTGACTTTATATGTCATAATTCTGACTTTATATGTCATAATTCTGAGTTTATATCTTGCCATTCTAACTTTATATCTCGCAATTCTAACTTTATAACTCGCAATTCTAACTTTATATCTCGCAATTCTTAGTTTATATCTTACAATTCTGAGTTCATATCTCGCAATTCTAACTTTATATCTCGCAATTCTGAGTTTATATCTCGCAATTCTGACTTTGTCTCGCAATTCTGACTTTATATCTCACAATTCTGAGTTTATATCTCACAATTCTGAGTTTATATCTCGCAATTCTGAGTTTATATCTCACAATTCTGACTTTATATCTCACAATTCTGAGTTTATATCTCACAATTCTGACTTTATATCTCGCAATTCTTAGTTTATATCCCACAATTCTTAGTTTATATCTCACAATTCTGAGTTTATATCTCGCAATTCTGACTTTATATCTCGCAATTCTGACTTTATATCTCACAATTCTGAGTTTATATCTCACAATTCTGAGTTTATATCTCGCAAATCTAACTTTATATCTCGCAATTCTGAGTTTATATCTCGCAATTCTGAGTTTATATCTCGCAATTCTAACTTTATATCTCGCAGTTCTGAGTTTATATCTCGCAATTCTAACTTTATATCTCGCAATTCTGAGTTTATATCTCGCAATTCTGACTTTGTCTCGCAATTCTGACTTTTTAAGTCATAATTCTGACTTTATATCTCGCAATTCTGACTTTATATCTCACAATTCTGAGTTTATATCTCACAATTCTGAGTTTATATCTCGCAATTCTGAGTTTATCTCACAATTCTGACTTTATATCTCACAATTCTGAGTTTATATCTCACAATTCTGAGTTTATATCTCGCAATTCTAACTTTGTCTCGCAATTCTGACTTTATAAGTCATAATTCTGACTTTATATCTCGCAATTCTGACTTTATATCTCACAATTCTGAGTTTATATCTCACAATTCTGAGTTTATATCTCGCAATTCTGAGTTTATATGTCACAATTCTGACTTTGTCTCGCAATTCTGACTTTATAAGTCATAATTCTGACTTTATATCTCGCAATTCTGACTTTATATTTCACAATTCTGAGTTTATATCTCACAATTCTGAGTTTATATCTCGCACTTCTGACTTTATATCTCGCAATTCTTAGTTTATATCCCACAATTCTTAGTTTATATCTCGCAATTCTAACTTTGTCTCGCAATTCTGACTTTATATGTCATAATTCTGAGTTTATATCTCGCAATTCTGACTTTGTCTCGCAATTCTGACTTTATATGTCATAATTCTGACTTTATATGTCATAATTCTGAGTTTATATCTCGCAATTCTGACTTTGTCTCGCAATTCTGACTTTATATGTCATAATTCTGACTTTATATGTCATAATTCTGAGTTTATATCTCGCAATTCTGACTTTGTCTCGCAATTCTGACTTTATATGTCATAATTCTGAGTTTATATGTCATAATTCTGAGTTTATATCTCGCCATTCTAACTTTATATCTCGCAATTCTAACTTTATATCTCGCAATTCTTAGTTCATATCTCGCAATTCTTAGTTTATATCTCACAATTCTGAGTTCATATCTCGCAATTCTAACTTTATATCTCGCAATTCTGAGTTTATATCTCGCAAGTCTGACTTTGTCTCACAATTCTAACTTTATATCTCACAATTCTGAGTTTATATCTCACAATTCTGACTTTGTCTCGCAATTTTGCCTTTATAAGTCATAATTCTGACTTTATATTTTGCAATTCTGACTTTATATCTCACAATTCTGAGTTTATATCTCGCAATTCTGACTTTGTCTCGAAACTCTGACTTTATAAGTCATAATTCTGACTTTATATCTCGCAATTCAGACTTTATATCTCACAATTCTGAGTTTATATCTCGCAATTCTAACTTTATATCTTGCAATTTTGAGTTTATATCTCGCAATTTTAAGTTTATATCTCGCAATTCTGACTTTGTCTCGCAATTCTGACTTTATGAGTCATAATTCTGACTTTATATTTTGCAATTCTGACTTTATATCTCACAATTCTGAGTTTATATCTCACAATCCTGAGTTTATATCTCGCACTTCTGACTTTATATCTCGCAATTCTTAGTTTATATCCCACAATTCTTAGTTTATATCTCGCAATTCTGACTTTGTCTCACAATTCTGACTTTATATGTCATAATTCTGACTTTATATGTCATAATTCTGAGTTTATATCTCGCAATTCTGACTTTATATGTCATAATTCTGAGTTTATATCTCGCAATTCTGACTTTGTCTCGCAATTCTGACTTTATAAGTCATAATTCTGACTTTATATCTCGCAATTCTGACTTTATATCTCACAATTCTGAGTTTATATCTCACAATTCTGAGTTTATATCTCGCAATTCTGAGTTTATATCTCACAATTCTGACTTTGTATCTCGCAATTCTGACTTTATATCTCACAATTCTGAGTTTATTCCTCACAATTCTGAGTTTATATCTCGCAATTCTGACTTTATATCTCGCAATTCTGACTTTATATCTCACAATTCTGAGTTTATATCTCACAATTCTGAGTTTATATCTCGCAAATCTAACTTTATATCTCGCAATTCTGAGTTTATATCTCGCAATTCTGAGTTTATATCTCGCAATTCTAACTTTATATCTCGCAATTCTGAGTTTATATCTTGCAATTCTGAGTTTATATCTCGCAATTCTGAGTTTATATCTCGCAATTCTAACTTTATATCTCGCAGTTCTTAGTTTATATCTCACAATTCTAACTTTATATCTCACAATTCTGAGTTTATATCTCGCAATTCTGACTTTGTCTCGCAATTCTGACTTTATAAGTCATAATTCTGACTTTATATCTCGCAATTCTGACTTTATATCTCACAATTCTGAGTTTATATCTCACAATTCTGAGTTTATATCTCGCAATTCTGACTTTATATCTCACAATTCTGACTTTATATCTCGCAATTCTGACTTTATATCTCACAATTCTGAGTTTATATCTCACAATTCTGAGTTTATATCTCGCAATTCTGACTTTATATCTCGCAATTCTGACTTTATATCTCACAATTCTGAGTTTATATCTCACAATTCTGAGTTTATATCTCGCAAATCTAACTTTATATCTCGCAATTCTGAGTTTATATCTCGCAATTCTGAGTTTATATCTCGCAATTCTAACTTTATATCTCGCAGTTCTGAGTTTATATCTCGCAATTCTAACTTTATATCTCGCAATTCTGAGTTTATATCTCGCAATTCTGACTTTGTCTCGCAATTCTGACTTTATAAGTCATAATTCTGAGTTTATATCTCGCAATTCTGAGTTTATATCTCGCAATTCTGAGTTTATATCTCACAATTCTGACTTTATATCTCACAATTCTGAGTTTATATCTCACAATTCTGAGTTTATATCTCGCAATTCTAACTTTATATCTCGCAATTTTGAGTTTATATCTCGCAATTCTGAGTTTATATCTCGCAATTCTGAGTTTATATCTCGCAATTCTGAGTTTATAACTCACAATTCTAACTTTATATCTCAGAATTCTGAGTTTATATCTCACAATTCTGACTTTGTCTCGCAATTCTGACTTTATAAGTCATAATTCTGACTTTATATTTTGCAATTCTGACTATATCTCACAATTCTGAGTTTATATCTCACAATTCTGAGTTTATATCTCGCAATTCTGAGTTTATATCTCACAATTCTGACTTTATATCTCACAATTCTGAGTTTATATCTCACAATTCTGAGTTTATATCTCGCAATTCTAACTTTATATCTCGCAATTTTGAGTTTATATCTCGCAATTCTGAGTTTATATTTCGCAATTCTGAGTTTATATCTCGCAATTCTGAGTTTATATCTCACAATTCTAACTTTATATCTCACAATTCTGAGTTTATATCTCGCACTTCTGACTTTATATCTCGCAATTCTTAGTTTATATCCCACAATTCTTAGTTTATATCTCGCAATTCTAACTTTGTCTCGCAATTCTGACTTTATATGTCATAATTCTGAGTTTATATCTCGCAATTCTGACTTTTTCTCGCAATTCTGACTTTATATGTAATAATTTTGAGTTTTTATCTCGCAATTCTGACTTTGTCTCGCAATTCTGACTTTATATGTCATAATTCTGACTTTATATGTCATAATTCTGAGTTTATATCTCGCAATTCTTACTTTGTCTCGCAATTCTGACTTTATATGTCATAATTCTGACTTTATATGTCATAATTCTGAGTTTATATCTCGCAATTCTGACTTTGTCTCGCAATTCTGACTTTATATGTCATAATTCTGACTTTATATGTCATAATTCTGAGTTTATATCTCGCCATTCTAACTTTATATCTCGCAATTCTAACTTTATATCTCGCAATTCTTAGTTTATATCTCACAATTCTGAGTTCATATCTCGCATTTCTAACTTTATATCTCGCAATTCTGAGTTTATATCTCGCAATTCTGACTTTGTCTCGCAATTCTGACTTTATATCTCACAATTCTGAGTTTATATCTCACAATTCTGAGTTTATATCTCGCAATTCTGAGTTTATATCTCACAATTCTGACTTTATATCTCACAATTCTGAGTTTATATCTCACAATTCTGAGTTTATATCTCGCAATTCTAACTTTATATCTCGCAATTCTGACTTTATATCTCACAATTCTGAGTTTATATCTCACAATTCTGAGTTTATATCTCGCAATTCTGAGTTTATATCTCACAATTCTAACTTTATATCTCACAATTCTGAGTTTATATCTCGCAATTCTGAGTTTATATCTCGCAATTCTAACTTTATATCTCGCAATTCTGAGTTAATATCTCGCAATTCTGAGTTTATATCTCGCAATTCTAACTTTATATCTCGCAGTTCTTAGTTTAAATCTCACAATTCTAACTTTATATCTCACAATTCTGAGTTTATATCTCGCAATTCTGACTTTGTCTCGCAATTCTGACTTTATAAGTCATAATTCTGACTTTATATCTCACAATTCTGAGTTTATATCTCACAATTCTGAGTTTATATCTCGCAATTCTAACTTTATATCTCGCAATTCTGACTTTTCTATCTCACAATTCTGATTTTATATCTCACAATTCTGAGTATATATCTCGCAATTCTGACTTTATATCTCACAATTCTAACTTTATATCTCACAATTCTGAGTTTATATCTCGCAATTCTGAGTTTATATCTCGCAATTCTGAGTTTATATCTCACAATTCTAACTTTGTCTCGCAATTCTGCCTTTATAAGTCATAATTCTGACTTTATATTTTGCAATTCTGACTTTATATCTCACAATTCTGAGTTTATATCTCGCAATTCTGACTTTGTCTCGCAATTCTGACTTTATAAGTCATAATTCTGACTTTATATCTCGCAATTCAGACTTTATATCTCACAATTCTGAGTTTATATCTCGCAATTCTAACTTTATATCTTGCAATTTTGAGTTTATATCTCGCAATTCTGAGTTTATATCTCGCAATTCTGACTTTGTCTCGCAATTCTGACTTTATAAGTCATAATTCTGACTTTATATTTTGCAATTCTGACTTTATATCTCACAATTCTGAGTTTATATCTCACAATCCTGAGTTTATATCTCGCACTTCTGACTTTATATCTCGCAATTCTTAGTTTATATCCCACAATTCTTAGTTTATATCTCGCAATTCTGACTTTGTCTCACAATTCTAACTTTATATGTCATAATTCCGACTTTATATGTCATAATTCTGACTTTATATGTCATAATTCTGAGTTTATATCTCGCAATTCTTACTTTGTCTCGCAATTCTGACTTTATATGTCATAATTCTGACTTTATATGTCATAATTCTGAGTTTATATCTCGCAATTCTGACTGTCTCGCAATTCTGACTTTATATGTCATAATTCTGACTTTATATGTCATAATTCTGAGTTTATATCTTGCCATTCTAACTTTATATCTCGCAATTCTAACTTTATAACTCGCAATTCTAACTTTATATCTCGCAATTCTTAGTTTATATCTTACAATTCTGAGTTCATATCTCGCAATTCTAACTTTATATCTCGCAATTCTGAGTTTATATCTCGCAATTCTGACTTTGTCTCGCAATTCTGACTTTATATCTCACAATTCTGAGTTTATATCTCACAATTCTGAGTTTATATCTCGCAATTCTGAGTTTATATCTCACAATTCTGACTTTATATCTCACAATTCTGAGTTTATATCTCACAATTCTGAGTTTATATTTCGCAATTCTAACTTTATATCTCGCAATTCTGACTTTATATCTCACAATTCTGAGTTTATATCTCACAATTCTGAGTTTATATCTCGCAATTCTGAGTTTATATCTCACAATTCTAACTTTATATCTCACAATTCTGAGTTTATATCTCGCAATTCTGAGTTTATATCTCCCAATTCTAACTTTATATCTCGCAATTCTTAGTTAATATCTCGCAATTCTGAGTTTATATCTCGCAATTCTAACTTTATATCTCGCAGTTCTTAGTTTAAATCTCACAATTCTAACTTTATATCTCACAATTCTGAGTTTGTCTCGCAATTCTGACTTTATAAGTCATAATTCTGACTTTATATCTCACAATTCTGAGTTTATATCTCACAATTCTGAGTTTATATCTCGCAATTCTAACTTTATATCTCGCAATTCTGACTTTTCTATCTCACAATTCTGATTTTATATCTCACAATTCTGAGTTTATATCTCGCAATTCTGACTTTATATCTCACAATTCTAACTTTATATCTCACAATTCTGAGTTTATATCTCGCAATTCTGAGTTTATATCTCGCAATTCTGAGTTTATATCTCACAATTCTGACTTTGTCTCGCAATTCTGCCTTTATAAGTCATAATTCTGACTTTATATTTTGCAATTCTGACTTTATATCTCACAATTCTGAGTTTATATCTCGCAATTCTGACTTTGTCTCGCAATTCTGACTTTATAAGTCATAATTCTGACTTTATATCTCGCAATTCAGACTTTATATCTCACAATTCTGAGTTTATATCTCGCAATTCTAACTTTATATCTTGCAATTTTGAGTTTATATCTCGCAATTCTGAGTTTATATCTCGCAATTCTGACTTTGTCTTGCAATTCTGACTTTATAAGTCATAATTCTGACTTTATATTTTGCAATTCTGACTTTATATCTCACAATTCTGAGTTTATATCTCACAATCCTGAGTTTATATCTCGCACTTCTGACTTTATATCTCGCAATTCTTAGTTTATATCCCACAATTCTTAGTTTATATCTCGCAATTCTGACTTTGTCTCACAATTCTAACTTAATATGTCATAATTCTGACTTTATATGTCATAATTCTGAGTTTATATCTCGCAATTCTGACTTTATATGTCATAATTCTGAGTTTATATCTCGCAATTCTGACTTTGTCTCGCAATTCTGACTTTATAAGTCATAATTCTGACTTTATATCTCGAAATTCTGACTTTATATCTCACAATTCTGAGTTTATATCTCACAATTCTGAGTTTATATCTCACAATTCTGACTTTATATCTCGCAATTCTGACTTTATATCTCACAATTCTGAGTTTATATCTCACAATTCTGAGTTTATATCTCGCAATTCTGACTTTATATCTCACAATTCTGAGTTTATATCTCACAATTCTGAGTTTATATCTCGCAATTCTGACTTTATATCTCGCAATTCTGACTTTATATCTCACAATTCTGAGTTTATATCTCACAATTCTGAGTTTATATCTCGCAAATCTAACTTTATATCTCGCAATTCTGAGTTTATATCTCGCAATTCTGAGTTTATATCTCGCAATTCTAACTTTATATCTCGCAGTTCTGAGTTTATATCTCGCAATTCTAACTTTATATCTCGCAATTCTGAGTTTATATCTCGCAATTCTGACTTTGTCTCGCAATTCTGACTTTTTAAGTCATAATTCTGACTTTATATCTCGCAATTCTGACTTTATATCTCACAATTCTGAGTTTATATCTCACAATTCTGAGTTTATATCTCGCAATTCTGAGTTTATCTCACAATTCTGACTTTATATCTCACAATTCTGAGTTTATATCTCACAATTCTGAGTTTATATCTCGCAATTCTAACTTTGTCTCGCAATTCTGACTTTATAAGTCATAATTCTGACTTTATATCTCGCAATTCTGACTTTATATCTCGCAATTCTGACTTTATATCTCACAATTCTGAGTTTATATCTCGCAATTCTGAGTTTATATGTCACAATTCTGACTTTGTCTCGCAATTCTGACTTTATAAGTCATAATTCTGACTTTATATCTCGCAATTCTGACTTTATATTTCACAATTCTGAGTTTATATCTCACAATTCTGAGTTTATATCTCGCACTTCTGACTTTATATCTCGCAATTCTTAGTTTATATCCCACAATTCTTAGTTTATATCTCGCAATTCTAACTTTGTCTCGCAATTCTGACTTTATATGTCATAATTCTGAATTTATATCTCGCAATTCTGACTTTGTCTCGCAATTCTGACTTTATATGTCATAATTCTGACTTTATATGTCATAATTCTGAGTTTATATCTCGCAATTCTGACTTTGTCTCGCAATTCTGACTTTATATGTCATAATTCTGACTTTATATGTCATAATTCTGAGTTTATATCTCGCAATTCTGACTTTGTCTCGCAATTCTGACTTTATATGTCATAATTCTGAGTTTATATGTCATAATTCTGAGTTTATATCTCGCCATTCTAACTTTATATCTCGCAATTCTAACTTTATATCTCGCAATTCTTAGTTCATATCTCGCAATTCTTAGTTTATATCTCACAATTCTGAGTTCATATCTCGCAATTCTAACTTTATATCTCGCAATTCTGAGTTTATATCTCGCAAGTCTGACTTTGTCTCACAATTCTGACTTTATATCTCACAATTCTGAGTTTATATCTCACAATTCTGAGTTTATATCTCGCAATTCTGACTTTATATCTCACAATTCTGACTTTATATCTCACAATTCTGAGTTTATATCTCGCAATTCTGAGTTTATATCTCACAATTCTAACTTTATATCTCACAATTCTGAGTTTATATCTCGCAATTCTGAGTTTATATCTCACAATTCTGAGTTTATATCTCACAATTCTAACTTTATATCTCACAATTCTGAGTTTATATCTCACAATTCTGACTTTGTCTCGCAATTCTGCCTTTATAAGTCATAATTCTGACTTTATATTTTGCAATTCTGACTTTATATCTCACAATTCTGAGTTTATATCTCGCAATTCTGAGTTTATATCTCGCAATTCTGAGTTTATATGTCACAATTCTGACTTTGTCTCGCAATTCTGACTTTTTAAGTCATAATTCTGACTTTATATCTCGCAATTCTGACTTTATATCTCACAATTCTGAGTTTATATCTCACAATTCTGAGTTTATATCTCGCACTTCTGACTTTATATCTCGCAATTCTTAGTTTATATCCCACAATTCTTAGTTTATATCTCGCAATTCTAACTTTGTCTCGCAATTCTGACTTTATATGTCATAATTCTGAGTTTATATCTCGCAATTCTGACTTTGTCTCGCAATTCTGACTTTATATGTCACAATTCTGACTTTGTCTCGCAATTCTGACTTTATAAGTCATAATTCTGACTTTATATCTCGCAATTCTGACTTTATATCTCACAATTCTGAGTTTATATCTCACAATTCTGAGTTTATGTCTCGCACTTCTGACTTTATATCTCGCAATTCTTAGTTTATATCCCACAATTCTTAGTTTATATCTCGCAATTCTAACTTTGTCTCGCAATTCTGACTTTATATGTCATAATTCTGAGTTTATATCTCGCAATTCTGACTTTGTCTCGCAATTCTGACTTTATATGTCATAATTCTGACTTTATATGTCATAATTCTGAGTTTATATCTCGCAATTCTGAATTTGTCTCGCAATTCTGACTTTATATGTCATAATTCTGACTTTATATGTCATAATTCTGAGTTTATATCTTGCAATTCTGACTTTGTCTCGCAATTCTGACTTTATATGTCATAATTCTGACTTTATATGTCATAATTCTGAGTTTATATCTCGCCATTCTAACTTTATATCTCGCAATTCTAACTTTATATCTCGCAATTCTTAGTTTATATCTCGCAATTCTTAGTTTATATCTCACAATTCTGAGTTCATATCTCGCAATTCTAACTTTATATCTCGCAATTCTGAGTTTATATCTCGCAAGTCTGACTTTGTCTCACAATTCTGACTTTATATCTCACAATTCTGAGTTTATATCTCACAATTCTGAGTTTATATCTCGCAATTCTGACTTTATATCTCACAATTCTAACTTTATATCTCACAATTCTGAGTTTATATCTCACAATTCTGACTTTGTCTCGCAATTCTGCCTTTATAAGTCATAATTCTGACTTTATATTTTGCAATTCTGACTTTATATCTCACAATTCTGAGTTTATATCTCGCAATTCTAACTTTATATCTCGCAATTCTGACTTTTTATCTCACAATTCTGAGTTTATATCTCGCAATTCTGACTTTGTCTCACAATTCTGACTTTATATCTCACAATTCTGAGTTTATATCTCGCAATTCTGAGTTTATATCTCACAATTCTAACTTTATATCTCACAATTCTGAGTTTATATCTCACAATTCTGACTTTGTCTCGCAATTCTGCCTTTATAAGTCATAATTCTGACTTTATATTTTGCAATTCTGACTTTATATCTCACAATTCTGAGTTTATATCTCGCAATTCTAACTTTATATCTCGCAATTCTGACTTTTTATCTCACAATTCTGAGTTTATATCTCACAATTCTAACTTTATATCTTGCAATTTTGAGTTTATATCTCGCAATTCTGAGTTTATATCTCGCAATTCTGAGTTTATATCTCACAATTCTGAGTTTATATCTCGCACTTCTGACTTTATATCTCGCAATTCTTAGTTTATATCCCACAATTCTTAGTTTATATCTCACAATTCTGAGTTTATATCTCGCAATTCTGACTTTATATCTCGCAATTCTGACTTTATATCTCACAATTCTGAGTTTATATCTCACAATTCTGAGTTTATATCTCGCAAATCTAACTTTATATCTCGCAATTCTGAGTTTATATCTCGCAATTCTGAGTTTATATCTCGCAATTCTAACTTTATATCTCGCAGTTCTGAGTTTATATCTCGCAATTCTAACTTTATATCTCGCAATTCTGAGTTTATATCTCGCAATTCTGACTTTGTCTCGCAATTCTGACTTTTTAAGTCATAATTCTGACTTTATATCTCGCAATTCTGACTTTATATCTCACAATTCTGAGTTTATATCTCACAATTCTGAGTTTATATCTCGCAATTCTGAGTTTATCTCACAATTCTGACTTTATATCTCACAATTCTGAGTTTATATCTCACAATTCTGAGTTTATATCTCGCAATTCTAACTTTGTCTCGCAATTCTGACTTTATAAGTCATAATTCTGACTTTATATCTCGCAATTCTGACTTTATATCTCACAATTCTGAGTTTATATCTCACAATTCTGAGTTTATATCTCGCAATTCTGAGTTTATATGTCACAATTCTGACTTTGTCTCGCAATTCTGACTTTATAAGTCATAATTCTGACTTTATATCTCGCAATTCTGACTTTATATTTCACAATTCTGAGTTTATATCTCACAATTCTGAGTTTATATCTCGCACTTCTGACTTTATATCTCGCAATTCTTAGTTTATATCCCACAATTCTTAGTTTATATCTCGCAATTCTAACTTTGTCTCGCAATTCTGACTTTATATGTCATAATTCTGAGTTTATATCTCGCAATTCTGACTTTGTCTCGCAATTCTGACTTTATATGTCATAATTCTGACTTTATATGTCATAATTCTGAGTTTATATCTCGCAATTCTGACTTTGTCTCGCAATTCTGACTTTATATGTCATAATTCTGACTTTATATGTCATAATTCTGAGTTTATATCTCGCAATTCTGACTTTGTCTCGCAATTCTGACTTTATATGTCATAATTCTGAGTTTATATGTCATAATTCTGAGTTTATATCTCGCCATTCTAACTTTATATCTCGCAATTCTAACTTTATATCTCGCAATTCTTAGTTCATATCTCGCAATTCTTAGTTTATATCTCACAATTCTGAGTTCATATCTCGCAATTCTAACTTTATATCTCGCAATTCTGAGTTTATATCTCGCAAGTCTGACTTTGTCTCACAATTCTAACTTTATATCTCACAATTCTGAGTTTATATCTCACAATTCTGACTTTGTCTCGCAATTTTGCCTTTATAAGTCATAATTCTGACTTTATATTTTGCAATTCTGACTTTATATCTCACAATTCTGAGTTTATATCTCGCAATTCTGACTTTGTCTCGAAACTCTGACTTTATAAGTCATAATTCTGACTTTATATCTCGCAATTCAGACTTTATATCTCACAATTCTGAGTTTATATCTCGCAATTCTAACTTTATATCTTGCAATTTTGAGTTTATATCTCGCAATTTTAAGTTTATATCTCGCAATTCTGACTTTGTCTCGCAATTCTGACTTTATGAGTCATAATTCTGACTTTATATTTTGCAATTCTGACTTTATATCTCACAATTCTGAGTTTATATCTCACAATCCTGAGTTTATATCTCGCACTTCTGACTTTATATCTCGCAATTCTTAGTTTATATCCCACAATTCTTAGTTTATATCTCGCAATTCTGACTTTGTCTCACAATTCTGACTTTATATGTCATAATTCTGACTTTATATGTCATAATTCTGAGTTTATATCTCGCAATTCTGACTTTATATGTCATAATTCTGAGTTTATATCTCGCAATTCTGACTTTGTCTCGCAATTCTGACTTTATAAGTCATAATTCTGACTTTATATCTCGCAATTCTGACTTTATATCTCACAATTCTGAGTTTATATCTCACAATTCTGAGTTTATATCTCGCAATTCTGAGTTTATATCTCACAATTCTGACTTTGTATCTCGCAATTCTGACTTTATATCTCACAATTCTGAGTTTATTCCTCACAATTCTGAGTTTATATCTCGCAATTCTGACTTTATATCTCGCAATTCTGACTTTATATCTCACAATTCTGAGTTTATATCTCACAATTCTGAGTTTATATCTCGCAAATCTAACTTTATATCTCGCAATTCTGAGTTTATATCTCGCAATTCTGAGTTTATATCTCGCAATTCTAACTTTATATCTCGCAATTCTGAGTTTATATCTTGCAATTCTGAGTTTATATCTCGCAATTCTGAGTTTATATCTCGCAATTCTAACTTTATATCTCGCAGTTCTTAGTTTATATCTCACAATTCTAACTTTATATCTCACAATTCTGAGTTTATATCTCGCAATTCTGACTTTGTCTCGCAATTCTGACTTTATAAGTCATAATTCTGACTTTATATCTCGCAATTCTGACTTTATATCTCACAATTCTGAGTTTATATCTCACAATTCTGAGTTTATATCTCGCAATTCTGACTTTATATCTCACAATTCTGACTTTATATCTCGCAATTCTGACTTTATATCTCACAATTCTGAGTTTATATCTCACAATTCTGAGTTTATATCTCGCAATTCTGACTTTATATCTCGCAATTCTGACTTTATATCTCACAATTCTGAGTTTATATCTCACAATTCTGAGTTTATATCTCGCAAATCTAACTTTATATCTCGCAATTCTGAGTTTATATCTCGCAATTCTGAGTTTATATCTCGCAATTCTAACTTTATATCTCGCAGTTCTGAGTTTATATCTCGCAATTCTAACTTTATATCTCGCAATTCTGAGTTTATATCTCGCAATTCTGACTTTGTCTCGCAATTCTGACTTTATAAGTCATAATTCTGAGTTTATATCTCGCAATTCTGAGTTTATATCTCGCAATTCTGAGTTTATATCTCACAATTCTGACTTTATATCTCACAATTCTGAGTTTATATCTCACAATTCTGAGTTTATATCTCGCAATTCTAACTTTATATCTCGCAATTTTGAGTTTATATCTCGCAATTCTGAGTTTATATCTCGCAATTCTGAGTTTATATCTCGCAATTCTGAGTTTATAACTCACAATTCTAACTTTATATCTCAGAATTCTGAGTTTATATCTCACAATTCTGACTTTGTCTCGCAATTCTGACTTTATAAGTCATAATTCTGACTTTATATTTTGCAATTCTGACTATATCTCACAATTCTGAGTTTATATCTCACAATTCTGAGTTTATATCTCGCAATTCTGAGTTTATATCTCACAATTCTGACTTTATATCTCACAATTCTGAGTTTATATCTCACAATTCTGAGTTTATATCTCGCAATTCTAACTTTATATCTCGCAATTTTGAGTTTATATCTCGCAATTCTGAGTTTATATTTCGCAATTCTGAGTTTATATCTCGCAATTCTGAGTTTATATCTCACAATTCTAACTTTATATCTCACAATTCTGAGTTTATATCTCGCACTTCTGACTTTATATCTCGCAATTCTTAGTTTATATCCCACAATTCTTAGTTTATATCTCGCAATTCTAACTTTGTCTCGCAATTCTGACTTTATATGTCATAATTCTGAGTTTATATCTCGCAATTCTGACTTTTTCTCGCAATTCTGACTTTATATGTAATAATTTTGAGTTTTTATCTCGCAATTCTGACTTTGTCTCGCAATTCTGACTTTATATGTCATAATTCTGACTTTATATGTCATAATTCTGAGTTTATATCTCGCAATTCTTACTTTGTCTCGCAATTCTGACTTTATATGTCATAATTCTGACTTTATATGTCATAATTCTGAGTTTATATCTCGCAATTCTGACTTTGTCTCGCAATTCTGACTTTATATGTCATAATTCTGACTTTATATGTCATAATTCTGAGTTTATATCTCGCCATTCTAACTTTATATCTCGCAATTCTAACTTTATATCTCGCAATTCTTAGTTTATATCTCACAATTCTGAGTTCATATCTCGCATTTCTAACTTTATATCTCGCAATTCTGAGTTTATATCTCGCAATTCTGACTTTGTCTCGCAATTCTGACTTTATATCTCACAATTCTGAGTTTATATCTCACAATTCTGAGTTTATATCTCGCAATTCTGAGTTTATATCTCACAATTCTGACTTTATATCTCACAATTCTGAGTTTATATCTCACAATTCTGAGTTTATATCTCGCAATTCTAACTTTATATCTCGCAATTCTGACTTTATATCTCACAATTCTGAGTTTATATCTCACAATTCTGAGTTTATATCTCGCAATTCTGAGTTTATATCTCACAATTCTAACTTTATATCTCACAATTCTGAGTTTATATCTCGCAATTCTGAGTTTATATCTCGCAATTCTAACTTTATATCTCGCAATTCTGAGTTAATATCTCGCAATTCTGAGTTTATATCTCGCAATTCTAACTTTATATCTCGCAGTTCTTAGTTTAAATCTCACAATTCTAACTTTATATCTCACAATTCTGAGTTTATATCTCGCAATTCTGACTTTGTCTCGCAATTCTGACTTTATAAGTCATAATTCTGACTTTATATCTCACAATTCTGAGTTTATATCTCACAATTCTGAGTTTATATCTCGCAATTCTAACTTTATATCTCGCAATTCTGACTTTTCTATCTCACAATTCTGATTTTATATCTCACAATTCTGAGTATATATCTCGCAATTCTGACTTTATATCTCACAATTCTAACTTTATATCTCACAATTCTGAGTTTATATCTCGCAATTCTGAGTTTATATCTCGCAATTCTGAGTTTATATCTCACAATTCTAACTTTGTCTCGCAATTCTGCCTTTATAAGTCATAATTCTGACTTTATATTTTGCAATTCTGACTTTATATCTCACAATTCTGAGTTTATATCTCGCAATTCTGACTTTGTCTCGCAATTCTGACTTTATAAGTCATAATTCTGACTTTATATCTCGCAATTCAGACTTTATATCTCACAATTCTGAGTTTATATCTCGCAATTCTAACTTTATATCTTGCAATTTTGAGTTTATATCTCGCAATTCTGAGTTTATATCTCGCAATTCTGACTTTGTCTCGCAATTCTGACTTTATAAGTCATAATTCTGACTTTATATTTTGCAATTCTGACTTTATATCTCACAATTCTGAGTTTATATCTCACAATCCTGAGTTTATATCTCGCACTTCTGACTTTATATCTCGCAATTCTTAGTTTATATCCCACAATTCTTAGTTTATATCTCGCAATTCTGACTTTGTCTCACAATTCTAACTTTATATGTCATAATTCCGACTTTATATGTCATAATTCTGACTTTATATGTCATAATTCTGAGTTTATATCTCGCAATTCTTACTTTGTCTCGCAATTCTGACTTTATATGTCATAATTCTGACTTTATATGTCATAATTCTGAGTTTATATCTCGCAATTCTGACTGTCTCGCAATTCTGACTTTATATGTCATAATTCTGACTTTATATGTCATAATTCTGAGTTTATATCTTGCCATTCTAACTTTATATCTCGCAATTCTAACTTTATAACTCGCAATTCTAACTTTATATCTCGCAATTCTTAGTTTATATCTTACAATTCTGAGTTCATATCTCGCAATTCTAACTTTATATCTCGCAATTCTGAGTTTATATCTCGCAATTCTGACTTTGTCTCGCAATTCTGACTTTATATCTCACAATTCTGAGTTTATATCTCACAATTCTGAGTTTATATCTCGCAATTCTGAGTTTATATCTCACAATTCTGACTTTATATCTCACAATTCTGAGTTTATATCTCACAATTCTGAGTTTATATTTCGCAATTCTAACTTTATATCTCGCAATTCTGACTTTATATCTCACAATTCTGAGTTTATATCTCACAATTCTGAGTTTATATCTCGCAATTCTGAGTTTATATCTCACAATTCTAACTTTATATCTCACAATTCTGAGTTTATATCTCGCAATTCTGAGTTTATATCTCCCAATTCTAACTTTATATCTCGCAATTCTTAGTTAATATCTCGCAATTCTGAGTTTATATCTCGCAATTCTAACTTTATATCTCGCAGTTCTTAGTTTAAATCTCACAATTCTAACTTTATATCTCACAATTCTGAGTTTGTCTCGCAATTCTGACTTTATAAGTCATAATTCTGACTTTATATCTCACAATTCTGAGTTTATATCTCACAATTCTGAGTTTATATCTCGCAATTCTAACTTTATATCTCGCAATTCTGACTTTTCTATCTCACAATTCTGATTTTATATCTCACAATTCTGAGTTTATATCTCGCAATTCTGACTTTATATCTCACAATTCTAACTTTATATCTCACAATTCTGAGTTTATATCTCGCAATTCTGAGTTTATATCTCGCAATTCTGAGTTTATATCTCACAATTCTGACTTTGTCTCGCAATTCTGCCTTTATAAGTCATAATTCTGACTTTATATTTTGCAATTCTGACTTTATATCTCACAATTCTGAGTTTATATCTCGCAATTCTGACTTTGTCTCGCAATTCTGACTTTATAAGTCATAATTCTGACTTTATATCTCGCAATTCAGACTTTATATCTCACAATTCTGAGTTTATATCTCGCAATTCTAACTTTATATCTTGCAATTTTGAGTTTATATCTCGCAATTCTGAGTTTATATCTCGCAATTCTGACTTTGTCTCGCAATTCTGACTTTATAAGTCATAATTCTGACTTTATATTTTGCAATTCTGACTTTATATCTCACAATTCTGAGTTTATATCTCACAATCCTGAGTTTATATCTCGCACTTCTGACTTTATATCTCGCAATTCTTAGTTTATATCCCACAATTCTTAGTTTATATCTCGCAATTCTGACTTTGTCTCACAATTCTAACTTTATATGTCATAATTCTGACTTTATATGTCATAATTCTGAGTTTATATCTCGCAATTCTGACTTTATATGTCATAATTCTGAGTTTATATCTCGCAATTCTGACTTTGTCTCGCAATTCTGACTTTATAAGTCATAATTCTGACTTTATATCTCGAAATTCTGACTTTATATCTCACAATTCTGAGTTTATATCTCACAATTCTGAGTTTATATCTCACAATTCTGACTTTATATCTCGCAATTCTGACTTTATATCTCACAATTCTGAGTTTATATCTCACAATTCTGAGTTTATATCTCGCAATTCTGACTTTATATCTCACAATTCTGAGTTTATATCTCACAATTCTGAGTTTATATCTCGCAATTCTGACTTTATATCTCGCAATTCTGACTTTATATCTCACAATTCTGAGTTTATATCTCACAATTCTGAGTTTATATCTCGCAAATCTAACTTTATATCTCGCAATTCTGAGTTTATATCTCGCAATTCTGAGTTTATATCTCGCAATTCTAACTTTATATCTCGCAGTTCTGAGTTTATATCTCGCAATTCTAACTTTATATCTCGCAATTCTGAGTTTATATCTCGCAATTCTGACTTTGTCTCGCAATTCTGACTTTTTAAGTCATAATTCTGACTTTATATCTCGCAATTCTGACTTTATATCTCACAATTCTGAGTTTATATCTCACAATTCTGAGTTTATATCTCGCAATTCTGAGTTTATCTCACAATTCTGACTTTATATCTCACAATTCTGAGTTTATATCTCACAATTCTGAGTTTATATCTCGCAATTCTAACTTTGTCTCGCAATTCTGACTTTATAAGTCATAATTCTGACTTTATATCTCGCAATTCTGACTTTATATCTCGCAATTCTGACTTTATATCTCACAATTCTGAGTTTATATCTCGCAATTCTGAGTTTATATGTCACAATTCTGACTTTGTCTCGCAATTCTGACTTTATAAGTCATAATTCTGACTTTATATCTCGCAATTCTGACTTTATATTTCACAATTCTGAGTTTATATCTCACAATTCTGAGTTTATATCTCGCACTTCTGACTTTATATCTCGCAATTCTTAGTTTATATCCCACAATTCTTAGTTTATATCTCGCAATTCTAACTTTGTCTCGCAATTCTGACTTTATATGTCATAATTCTGAATTTATATCTCGCAATTCTGACTTTGTCTCGCAATTCTGACTTTATATGTCATAATTCTGACTTTATATGTCATAATTCTGAGTTTATATCTCGCAATTCTGACTTTGTCTCGCAATTCTGACTTTATATGTCATAATTCTGACTTTATATGTCATAATTCTGAGTTTATATCTCGCAATTCTGACTTTGTCTCGCAATTCTGACTTTATATGTCATAATTCTGAGTTTATATGTCATAATTCTGAGTTTATATCTCGCCATTCTAACTTTATATCTCGCAATTCTAACTTTATATCTCGCAATTCTTAGTTCATATCTCGCAATTCTTAGTTTATATCTCACAATTCTGAGTTCATATCTCGCAATTCTAACTTTATATCTCGCAATTCTGAGTTTATATCTCGCAAGTCTGACTTTGTCTCACAATTCTGACTTTATATCTCACAATTCTGAGTTTATATCTCACAATTCTGAGTTTATATCTCGCAATTCTGACTTTATATCTCACAATTCTGACTTTATATCTCACAATTCTGAGTTTATATCTCGCAATTCTGAGTTTATATCTCACAATTCTAACTTTATATCTCACAATTCTGAGTTTATATCTCGCAATTCTGAGTTTATATCTCACAATTCTGAGTTTATATCTCACAATTCTAACTTTATATCTCACAATTCTGAGTTTATATCTCACAATTCTGACTTTGTCTCGCAATTCTGCCTTTATAAGTCATAATTCTGACTTTATATTTTGCAATTCTGACTTTATATCTCACAATTCTGAGTTTATATCTCGCAATTCTGAGTTTATATCTCGCAATTCTGAGTTTATATGTCACAATTCTGACTTTGTCTCGCAATTCTGACTTTTTAAGTCATAATTCTGACTTTATATCTCGCAATTCTGACTTTATATCTCACAATTCTGAGTTTATATCTCACAATTCTGAGTTTATATCTCGCACTTCTGACTTTATATCTCGCAATTCTTAGTTTATATCCCACAATTCTTAGTTTATATCTCGCAATTCTAACTTTGTCTCGCAATTCTGACTTTATATGTCATAATTCTGAGTTTATATCTCGCAATTCTGACTTTGTCTCGCAATTCTGACTTTATATGTCACAATTCTGACTTTGTCTCGCAATTCTGACTTTATAAGTCATAATTCTGACTTTATATCTCGCAATTCTGACTTTATATCTCACAATTCTGAGTTTATATCTCACAATTCTGAGTTTATGTCTCGCACTTCTGACTTTATATCTCGCAATTCTTAGTTTATATCCCACAATTCTTAGTTTATATCTCGCAATTCTAACTTTGTCTCGCAATTCTGACTTTATATGTCATAATTCTGAGTTTATATCTCGCAATTCTGACTTTGTCTCGCAATTCTGACTTTATATGTCATAATTCTGACTTTATATGTCATAATTCTGAGTTTATATCTCGCAATTCTGAATTTGTCTCGCAATTCTGACTTTATATGTCATAATTCTGACTTTATATGTCATAATTCTGAGTTTATATCTTGCAATTCTGACTTTGTCTCGCAATTCTGACTTTATATGTCATAATTCTGACTTTATATGTCATAATTCTGAGTTTATATCTCGCCATTCTAACTTTATATCTCGCAATTCTAACTTTATATCTCGCAATTCTTAGTTTATATCTCGCAATTCTTAGTTTATATCTCACAATTCTGAGTTCATATCTCGCAATTCTAACTTTATATCTCGCAATTCTGAGTTTATATCTCGCAAGTCTGACTTTGTCTCACAATTCTGACTTTATATCTCACAATTCTGAGTTTATATCTCACAATTCTGAGTTTATATCTCGCAATTCTGACTTTATATCTCACAATTCTAACTTTATATCTCACAATTCTGAGTTTATATCTCACAATTCTGACTTTGTCTCGCAATTCTGCCTTTATAAGTCATAATTCTGACTTTATATTTTGCAATTCTGACTTTATATCTCACAATTCTGAGTTTATATCTCGCAATTCTAACTTTATATCTCGCAATTCTGACTTTTTATCTCACAATTCTGAGTTTATATCTCGCAATTCTGACTTTGTCTCACAATTCTGACTTTATATCTCACAATTCTGAGTTTATATCTCGCAATTCTGAGTTTATATCTCACAATTCTAACTTTATATCTCACAATTCTGAGTTTATATCTCACAATTCTGACTTTGTCTCGCAATTCTGCCTTTATAAGTCATAATTCTGACTTTATATTTTGCAATTCTGACTTTATATCTCACAATTCTGAGTTTATATCTCGCAATTCTAACTTTATATCTCGCAATTCTGACTTTTTATCTCACAATTCTGAGTTTATATCTCACAATTCTAACTTTATATCTTGCAATTTTGAGTTTATATCTCGCAATTCTGAGTTTATATCTCGCAATTCTGAGTTTATATCTCACAATTCTGAGTTTATATCTCGCACTTCTGACTTTATATTTCGCAATTCTTAGTTTATATCCCACAATTCTTAGTTTATATCTCACAATTCTGAGTTTATATCTCGCAATTCTGACTTTATATCTCGCAATTCTGACTTTATATCTCACAATTCTGAGTTTATATCTCACAATTCTGAGTTTATATCTCGCAAATCTAACTTTATATCTCGCAATTCTGAGTTTATATCTCGCAATTCTGAGTTTATATCTCGCAATTCTAACTTTATATCTCGCAGTTCTGAGTTTATATCTCGCAATTCTAACTTTATATCTCGCAATTCTGAGTTTATATCTCGCAATTCTGACTTTGTCTCGCAATTCTGACTTTTTAAGTCATAATTCTGACTTTATATCTCGCAATTCTGACTTTATATCTCACAATTCTGAGTTTATATCTCACAATTCTGAGTTTATATCTCGCAATTCTGAGTTTATCTCACAATTCTGACTTTATATCTCACAATTCTGAGTTTATATCTCACAATTCTGAGTTTATATCTCGCAATTCTAACTTTGTCTCGCAATTCTGACTTTATAAGTCATAATTCTGACTTTATATCTCGCAATTCTGACTTTATATCTCACAATTCTGAGTTTATATCTCACAATTCTGAGTTTATATCTCGCAATTCTGAGTTTATATGTCACAATTCTGACTTTGTCTCGCAATTCTGACTTTATAAGTCATAATTCTGACTTTATATCTCGCAATTCTGACTTTATATTTCACAATTCTGAGTTTATATCTCACAATTCTGAGTTTATATCTCGCACTTCTGACTTTATATCTCGCAATTCTTAGTTTATATCCCACAATTCTTAGTTTATATCTCGCAATTCTAACTTTGTCTCGCAATTCTGACTTTATATGTCATAATTCTGAGTTTATATCTCGCAATTCTGACTTTGTCTCGCAATTCTGACTTTATATGTCATAATTCTGACTTTATATGTCATAATTCTGAGTTTATATCTCGCAATTCTGACTTTGTCTCGCAATTCTGACTTTATATGTCATAATTCTGACTTTATATGTCATAATTCTGAGTTTATATCTCGCAATTCTGACTTTGTCTCGCAATTCTGACTTTATATGTCATAATTCTGAGTTTATATGTCATAATTCTGAGTTTATATCTCGCCATTCTAACTTTATATCTCGCAATTCTAACTTTATATCTCGCAATTCTTAGTTCATATCTCGCAATTCTTAGTTTATATCTCACAATTCTGAGTTCATATCTCGCAATTCTAACTTTATATCTCGCAATTCTGAGTTTATATCTCGCAAGTCTGACTTTGTCTCACAATTCTGACTTTATATCTCACAATTCTGAGTTTATATCTCACAATTCTGAGTTTATATCTCGCAATTCTGACTTTATATCTCACAATTCTGACTTTATATCTCACAATTCTGAGTTTATATCTCGCAATTCTGAGTTTATATCTCACAATTCTAACTTTATATCTCACAATTCTGAGTTTATATCTCGCAATTCTGAGTTTATATCTCACAATTCTGAGTTTATATCTCACAATTCTAACTTTATATCTCACAATTCTGAGTTTATATCTCACAATTCTGACTTTGTCTCGCAATTCTGCCTTTATAAGTCATAATTCTGACTTTATATTTTGCAATTCTGACTTTATATCTCACAATTCTGAGTTTATATCTCGCAATTCTGAGTTTATATCTCGCAATTCTGAGTTTATATGTCACAATTCTGACTTTGTCTCGCAATTCTGACTTTTTAAGTCATAATTCTGACTTTATATCTCGCAATTCTGACTTTATATCTCACAATTCTGAGTTTATATCTCACAATTCTGAGTTTATATCTCGCACTTCTGACTTTATATCTCGCAATTCTTAGTTTATATCCCACAATTCTTAGTTTATATCTCGCAATTCTAACTTTGTCTCGCAATTCTGACTTTATATGTCATAATTCTGAGTTTATATCTCGCAATTCTGACTTTGTCTCGCAATTCTGACTTTATATGTCACAATTCTGACTTTGTCTCGCAATTCTGACTTTATAAGTCATAATTCTGACTTTATATCTCGCAATTCTGACTTTATATCTCACAATTCTGAGTTTATATCTCACAATTCTGAGTTTATATCTCGCACTTCTGACTTTATATCTCGCAATTCTTAGTTTATATCCCACAATTCTTAGTTTATATCTCGCAATTCTAACTTTGTCTCGCAATTCTGACTTTATATGTCATAATTCTGAGTTTATATCTCGCAATTCTGACTTTGTCTCGCAATTCTGACTTTATATGTCATAATTCTGACTTTATATGTCATAATTCTGAGTTTATATCTCGCAATTCTGAATTTGTCTCGCAATTCTGACTTTATATGTCATAATTCTGACTTTATATGTCATAATTCTGAGTTTATATCTTGCAATTCTGACTTTGTCTCGCAATTCTGACTTTATATGTCATAATTCTGACTTTATATGTCATAATTCTGAGTTTATATCTCGCCATTCTAACTTTATATCTCGCAATTCTAACTTTATATCTCGCAATTCTTAGTTTATATCTCGCAATTCTTAGTTTATATCTCACAATTCTGAGTTCATATCTCGCAATTCTAACTTTATATCTCGCAATTCTGAGTTTATATCTCGCAAGTCTGACTTTGTCTCACAATTCTGACTTTATATCTCACAATTCTGAGTTTATATCTCACAATTCTGAGTTTATATCTCGCAATTCTGACTTTATATCTCACAATTCTGACTTTATATCTCACAATTCTGAGTTTATATCTCGCAATTCTGAGTTTATATCTCACAATTCTAACTTTATATCTCACAATTCTGAGTTTATATCTCGCAATTCTGAGTTTATATCTCACAATTCTAACTTTATATCTCACAATTCTGAGTTTATATCTCACAATTCTGACTTTGTCTCGCAATTCTGCCTTTATAAGTCATAATTCTGACTTTATATTTTGCAATTCTGACTTTATATCTCACAATTCTGAGTTTATATCTCGCAATTCTAACTTTATATCTCGCAATTCTGACTTTTTATCTCACAATTCTGAGTTTATATCTCGCAATTCTGACTTTGTCTCACAATTCTGACTTTATATCTCACAATTCTGAGTTTATATCTCGCAATTCTGAGTTTATATCTCACAATTCTAACTTTATATCTCACAATTCTGAGTTTATATCTCACAATTCTGACTTTGTCTCGCAATTCTGCCTTTATAAGTCATAATTCTGACTTTATATTTTGCAATTCTGACTTTATATCTCACAATTCTGAGTTTATATCTCGCAATTCTAACTTTATATCTCGCAATTCTGACTTTTTATCTCACAATTCTGAGTTTATATCTCACAATTCTAACTTTATATCTTGCAATTTTGAGTTTATATCTCGCAATTCTGAGTTTATATCTCGCAATTCTGAGTTTATATCTCGCAATTCTGAGTTTATATCTCACAATTCTGAAAGTGAAAAGAGTGAAAGTGACGTGACATTCAGCCAAGTATGGTGACCCATACTCAGAATTTGTGCTCTGCATTTAACCCATCCGAAATGCACACACACACAGAGCAGTGAACACACACACAAACACTGTGAGCACACACCCGGAGCAGTGGGCAGCCATTTATGCTGCGGCGCCCGGGGAGCAGTTGGGGGTTCAATGCCTTGCTCAAGGGCACCTAAGTCGTGGTATTGAAGGTGGAGAGAGAACTGTACATGCACTCCCCCCACCCACAATTCCTGCCGGCCCGGGACTCGAACTCACAACCTTTCGATTGGGAGTCCGACTCTCTAACCATTAGGCCACGAGTTCTGTGTTTATAATTCTTAGTTTATATCCCACAATTCTTAGTTTATATCTCGCAATTCTAACTTTGTCTCGCAATTCTGACTTTATATGTCATAATTCTGAGTTTATATCTCGCAATTCTGACTTTGTCTCGCAATTCTGACTTTATATGTCATAATTCTGAGTTTATATCTCGCAATTCTGACTTTGTCTCGCAATTCTGACTTTATATGTCATAATTCTGACTTTATATGTCATAATTCTGAGTTTATATCTCGCAATTCTGACTTTGTCTCGCAATTCTGACTTTATATGTCATAATTCTGACTTTATATGTCATAATTCTGAGTTTATATCTCGCCATTCTAACTTTATATCTCGCAATTCTAACTTTATATCTCGCAATTCTTAGTTTATATCTCGCAATTCTGACTTTGTCTCGCAATTCTGACTTTATATCTCACAATTCTGAGTTTATATCTCACAATTCTGAGTTTATATCTCGCAATTCTGAGTTTATATCTCACAATTCTGACTTTATATCTCACAATTCTGAGTTTATATCTCACAATTCTGAGTTTATATCTCGCAATTCTAACTTTATATCTCGCAATTCTGACTTTATATCTCACAATTCTGAGTTTATATCTCACAATTCTGAGTTTATATCTCGCAATTCTGAGTTTATATCTCACAATTCTAACTTTATATCTCACAATTCTGAGTTTATATCTCGCAATTCTGAGTTTATATCTCGCAATTCTAACTTTATATCTCGCAATTCTGAGTTTATATCTCGCAATTCTGAGTTTATATCTCGCAATTCTGACTTTATATCTCACAATTCTGAGTTTATATCTCGCAATTCTGAGTTTATATCTCACAATTCTAACTTTATATCTCACAATTCTGAGTTTATATCTCGCAATTCTGAGTTTATATCTCGCAATTCTGAGTTTGTATCCCACAATTCTAACTTTATATCTCACAATTCTGAGTTTATATCTCACAATTCTGACTTTGTCTCGCAATTCTGCCTTTATAAGTCATAATTCTGAGTTTATATCTCACAATTCTAACTTTATATCTCACAATTCTGAGTTTATATCTCACAATTCTGACTTTGTCTCGCAATTCTGCCTTTATAAGTCATAATTCTGACTTTATATTTTGCAATTCTGACTTTATATCTCACAATTCTGAGTTTATATCTCGCAATTCTAACTTTATATCTCGCAATTCTGACTTTTTATCTCACAATTCTGAGTTTATATCTCACAATTCTAACTTTATATCTTGCAATTTTGAGTTTATATCTCGCAATTCTGAGTTTATATCTCGCAATTCTGAGTTTATATCTCGCAATTCTGAGTTTATATCTCACAATTCTGACTTTGTCTCGCAATTCTGACTTCATAAGTCATAATTCTGACTTTATATTTTGCAATTCTGACTTTATATCTCACAATTCTGAGTTTATATCTCACAATTCTGAGTTTATATCTCGCACTTCTGACTTTATATCTCGCAATTCTTAGTTTATATCCCACAATTCTTAGTTTATATCTCGCAATTCTGACTTTGTCTCGCAATTCTGACTTTATATGTCATAATTCTGACTTTATATGTCATAATTCTGAGTTTATATCTCGCAATTCTGACTTTATATCTCGCAATTCTTAGTTTATATCTCGCAATTCTTAGTTTATATCTCACAATTCTTAGTTTATATCTCGCAATTCTTAGTTTATATCTCACAATTCTTAGTTTATATCTCACAATTCTTAGTTTATATCTCACAATTCTTAGTTTATATCTCGCAATTCTTAGTTTATAACTCACAATTCTTAGTTTATATCTCACAATTCTGAGTTTATATCTCGCAATTATTTTATTTCTTGTAATTCTGAGTTTATATCTCGTAATTCTTAGTTTATAACTCACAATTCTTAGTTTATATCTCACAATTATGAGTTTATATCTCGCAATTCTTTTATTTCTTGTAATTCTGAGTTTATATCTCGTAATTCTTAGTTTATAACTCACAATTCTTAGTTTATATCTCACAATTATGAGTTTATATCTCGCAATTCTTTTATTTCTTGTAATTCTGAGTTTATATCTCGTAATTCTTAGTTTATTTCTTGGAATTCTGACTTTCTGACTTAATTCGAATTGTATGTATTGCACTGTATTTTATGTAAAAATAATTTTCTATTTTTAAACTGTCTTAAATTCTTTAAAATCATTTTCAAAGTTTTTAAATTGCTCGTTTTATTTTTGTAATAATTTTTCTTCATGATTATTTTACTTTATTTTATGTAAAGCACTTTGAATTACCAATGTATACAAAATGTACTATATAAATAAACTTGCCTTGGGTTGCCTAATGCAAGCTTTTTACACCATAGACTGAACAGAATGAGGCACCTCTCTCCAGCAGGTTTCTACACGTTCACGCACCGGGAGCTGATGGTCATGACCAGCGGCTGGGACGAGCGGCCCGTGAAGGATGGCGGGTGTTTGCTGGGCACCGGCGGCTTTGGCATCGTGTTCAGAGGCTCTATGGGCGGCACAGAAGTAGCTGTGAAAAAACTCAATCCTGTGAGTCAGCAGCACTCGGAAATAATGTTTTATTTACTGTAATTAACTAAGAAAGCCATCAGGTTTCATGTGTTTGCCACCTATATTCTGCATTTGTATTAATGCACATAGTAAATATGATGTGAAATAACTCCTAAAGTGTCTATCAGCACATAATAGTCATTTCTGAGATGTTGTAGTTGGACGGCAGCTCATTTGAAGAACTCAAGACTCAGTTTAATCAAGAGATTCAAACCCTCAGGAGGTAACTTTATATTTAAAAATTACTACGTTTCATATTTTATTATCATTTACATTACATTATAAAAAAGTATGGATGGATTATATTTTATAAAATTATTATATGTCATGTATCATATTTATAAATAATAATATATTCCTCATTTGTACAATTATATAAAGATGGATTAAATTTTAGTGCTGTCAAATGATTAATCCCAATTAAGTGCATCCAATATAAATTTTTTTTTTTACATAATATATCTGTGTATGTATATGCATTATGTATATATAAGTACAAACACATGCATGTAAATATAAAAAAAATGCAATGTTTACATATGAAATATATTTATACGTACATAAAATAAAATATCAGAATATAAATATATAAGTGTACATGTAAATATTTTCAAAATATACACTGTGTGGCCTTAACTTATATATACATATACATACATATATATTATTTAAACAAAAAACTTTTATTTTCGATTCAATTAATAGGGATTAATCACTTGACAGCACTAATATATGTGTATATATTAAATGTTATATTATACTTTCATCTTTTAGCAGTTTTTGTATCGATGTATTCCTCATTTATAGGTTTTTATTACATTATAAAAATGTAAGGATTGAATATTCTATATATATATATATATCTATATAATTATTATTTTTTTTAATA